>NC_072734.1:66619129-66857742 GCF_026930045.1 Uloborus diversus | reverse complement strand
GAAAATGTTGTAGCTGATGTATTAAAATTTCTTTGAGACTATACTTAAATGGACCTAAGAGAAAGGGAATTTGGGACCCTCTTCCGAAAAGTGTTTGTAATTGAAGTCATAAAACTTTTAGGTTGTCTTTAGTAATGTCAAGAGGGGGAGGGGGCTCTCTTTAGGCGAAATTTCGAAAGTGGAGTCTTAAAAGTGCAACTTTAGACCGTCTTGGGGCTCGGGGTCCCCCTTCCCCGAAAATTATTCAAAGCTGAAGTATTCAGAACCATGAGCGCCCATATGCAAAATTTAAAGGGGGCTCAGATATTTTACTCATGGTTTAGCAGGATATTTTCCCCGTAGAGATCGATTTCAGTACAGATAAGAGTTATTAAAATTTGATATTTTTAATAACCTATTCATTATAGGCTGGAGAAGAAATGTTTTTCAGTTTTGCAAAGAAAAAGGTACTAAAAGCAAGGAAGTTCTAATTTTAAAGGGGGGGGGACTTGAGCCCCCACTTGCCCCCTGTTTGGGTGCCCTTGTTCAGAACTCAGCTTTAGGTCACCTTTGAAAGCCTTAATAAGGGGGAATTCGAAGGCTTTCTCTCAATAAATTTTGGAACTTAAATTCTTAAAACTTAGGTGATGAAAAGGGGGAACCGCAAATTTAAGTTAAATTTAGTGAACTTAGGGGAAGGAGTTCGGGTGCTCTCTCCCCCGAAAATTTCTCCATGCTGAAGTATTGAAAGGCTATTTTGGCTATTTTTGAGTGGAATTCAGGGGGGGGGGGTCTTTCTCGAAACATTTTCGAAATTGAAGTCTTAAAATTTTGGGGAGTTGCTCTTTCAATAGAAAAATAAATCTCAAACACAAACTTACATTGCCTTTATTAAACACAATGGGAGGAGGGGGGGGGGGGTATTCCGTCGCCCAGCCCGAAATATTTCCGTTTCTAAAATTTTAAGAACTCTGTTTTGGGCTATCTTTGTATGATTTAAGGGGTAAAGTATAGGAAGAATCTTTCAAAAAGTTTCCGAAATTTAAAGTATTAAAACATTTAGGCGGTCATAAGTCATGTTTTAGGTAAGGAAGGGTACTATTCCTAGAAAAAAATTTAGAAACTGCATCCTTAAAAATTCAAATTTAAGACATTTGTGGTGAACTCAGAGGAAGCGGTTCGGGAGTTCTCTTCCGAAAATTTTTTGATGCTGAAATATTTAAAACGCCACTTTAGGCTATATTTGAGTGCCTTAAGAGGGATGTGATTCGGGTGCCCTGCCTGGTGTAAGGATTCAGTTACTCTATTTCTTTTTTTAATTAATGAATATTGGAAAGTGTACCTCGTTTAAAAAATATATCTACTTTACTGAAGCGGTTTTTTTATTGCTAATTTCACCACCTGCTATCTAAAAAAGAATTCTTTTTCAAATGAAGACTGTATGGGGGAATGGTGCCAGTCCATTATCATTAGTCGCCCATACCCTCCCCCCCCCCTTCCTTCTTTTCTGGCGCTACCTTGGGAAACTTTCCGATCAGAACTGATTTATGTTGCAAAAGTGAAAATCTTATGTCCCAAGCGATCTTATTGCTTGCAATAAAAATGTTTACGATCGGCAAAAAACTAATGGCGGGGAGCTGCGAACGCTTTTACCCCTTCCTTTTAAAACATCGTCTAAAATCGCGTTTTTAGAACTTCAATTTCGAAATATTGCTGAAGTAAGGTAGGGTTCCTGAACTCCAGCCCTTCGATAATGCATTCAAAAAGCATATAAACGTATGAAAAATGGAGTGCAATTTCGTTTTTAAAGCTTCAATTTCGGGAAGAACCCAGAGCGTCCCCCCCACCCTCTTTCTCTATTATTTTTGAAGGTCGCCCAATATTGATTTTGGGACTAAAAAAAATTTCTGGGGGAGAGCTCCCAGACCCCCCCCCCCCCTTATTGGCGGTTTTTAGGTTTTTGGAATTACGATAACGCTTAAATATTACAATTTAAAGACTTAAAATTCAAATTAAACACAGATTCAAAAATGGGCATTGTTAAAATCTACAACATTTATACACATAAATTTTTCCTTTAGCACGTATGCCGGGGGGGGGGGGGGCTGAAAATATTTTCCGTCTTGAACACATTACCAAACTTGCACCCATGATCTATATGTAAACAGGCGTTTGTTCAATTTTGGCGCCAATTGCTCCATTGGGGTCTGATTTTTTTTTTTTTTTTTTTGTGAATATAAATAGCTTTATAATTGCAACAATAAGAAAGGTAAATCGTAATAGACTGTCGTCTGCATTTATCTCGTGATTTTAATTGCATGGAAATGATCGGAAATATTATCTCCATGATTTAAAATTTTTAACTGTTGCCATCTTGTGTTTGTTAACAAATAAATGTTTGTAATTATTTTAAGCAAGGCTTTAAAAATAAATTTCAATTTTCATTCTTTGCTTTGCTTTTGAGATGAATCAGGATATGGGATGGTCGTCAAGTTTTGGCATGTGTAATTTTGTTTTTGTTGGGAATATTGCTTCCTCGTTAAGCATGGGGAGGGATCAGAATTTTAAGAAAGATATAGAAGAAAGTTTTGTGATGGCCACGACATACTAGTTTTTTTTTTTTTTTTTTGGTATTGATGCTGCTAGGTACGAAACCTTTAGAGTTTGAGAAAAGGAAAGTGCTGATTGCTTTTAATATTTCAGGACTTGTTACTGCAGATCAAATTGCAATAGAGATGAAGAGATTGAGAACGGTCATTTATAATTTTTGTAAAAAACCCAGCTAATATGGACAAGAAAGACGTACAAGTAGGCCACCTTTTTTCTGAGAGTGAAATTAATGATAATGTGACGAGCTTACCCCAAAAGGCAAACAGCAACTGAAAGTGATGCATTTCTTGAACTGTTTGACGTGTTTTTTAAAAAAGGTGAACAAGTTCGTTTAGCAAAACTAATGTTTTGACCACCTCTTATGAAAGCTCATAATAGTCTGAGGGTAGAGTTTGCCAAAAATAGCATTATTATATGTAAAAATTAGGATGATGCATTTATTTTTGATGACGAAAATTTCTATTTGGGTGAGCCATATCAGATGGGTTGCAGTGCTTCGTATGATTTTTGTAAAGAGAGAAATTTTCGCAATTTGGATTTGGAGGTGGCTCAGTAATGGTCTGAAGAGGTTTCACAATGAATAGAAACTGCTTCCATACTTTTTGTGCGTAACAAAATGAATTCTGAGAGTTATTTTGATATACTTTGAGCATGGCCGCGCCAAGCCTGATCGGCGCCGTCGAGCAAATGTCTTTTGAGCGCCTTTATGCTCTAGCGTTAAAGGAAAATATAGTTAACACCTGGAGGGAGGTTCTGTAGACAAATATAAATTGGAAAAAAACTTTTGACATTTTATTTATACAAAAAATTATGTGTGAATATTTAATTTCGCAATATGGTACGTGTTTACTTCATATCTCGAAATTATTCTGAGTTCAGCAGCTCCTCTGATGTGCTAATAATGCGTTTTGGAAGAAGAAAACATTTTGATAGCTAAGTTAAAGCCACTTTGATATCTCTCTAATCTCTAAGTGATGAACAATTAATGAAACTTTTATGCCTGTCAAAACATGAGTACAGGAGCAGTAGCGCCACTAGAAAATATTTTTAGGGGGCACAAATTGAAAAAAAAAGAAAAATTAATTTGAATTTTGACATCTTGAATTCAAATTATATTTTTCGCAATCACGAGTGTGTGTATGTAGGCGTGTGTGTTTGTGTGTGCGGGGGGGGGGGGTATGTGTATGTGTGTGTAGGCATGTGTGTTTGTGTCTGTGTACTGGCATAAGTGTGTGGGTAGTTGTGTATATGAATGTGTGTGTGGGGGGGGGGGTATGTGTATGTGTGTAGGCATATCTGTTTGTGTCTGTGTGCAGGCATGAATGTGTGGGTAGTTGTGTGTATGTGTTTGTGTATGCGTGCGTGTGTGTGTAGTTGTGTATGTATGTATGCATGTGTGTGTAGGACATGGATGCAACCTGGAGACGGTTTTCGGTATATTAGCAGCATCGTGAGGACCCGGTCGACGGTGGTGCTGGCAGAGGGTGTTGGCGGGAAAATAAAATGATAGGACATCAAAACAGTCAAGTGAGAACAATAAGCAATCGTGATTGCTCAAAAATCTCTTTTAGTAAGAGGGGTTCGGGCTTTTTAAAATTTGTAGTTTGAAAAACGTAATTTTAAACGGTCTTTGGTGGTGTTATGAGGAAAAAAGGTACAAGGCGCTCTGCGGAAATTTATAGAAGTTGAAGCCTTAAAACGTAATGAGGTCGTTTCCAAAATTTTAAAAGTTTTTTTATTTTGAAAGAGCATGCTTAAAAACATAGGATCTGACAATTTTTTAAATAGTTTATTTAAGTTTAATATTTTTAAAACATTGATTAAATCGGTGCGCTTTCATTGTTTATACTTCTGTCGTGTGACATCACAAATGATGAAATGCCATTAAATGCTGCCATTCAGAGAACAAAATATTTAATTCGCATCTTGACTCACGTGCATTGGCAACGGTATGGTTGATAGCAAGCGTAGAGCGCAATTGTAATTTGCTGCTTGATTATCATAACGTGGAAACGTAGTAGAAAGATGCGCCAAATGCGGAGAAGGGGTTCAGATGCTATTCTAACTTAATTTTTTTGTAAATCATGTTTGAAAAACCTAGTTTTTGACGATATTTAAGGAAGGGAGCTCGGAGACCCTTGCCCAAATATTTTCTGTCTTAAAAATGTGATTGTAAGGTAACATTAGGGCCGGCAATCTTTCAAAATTGAAGCCCTAAAATTGCAATTTTAAGTGATTTTCGAACGGAGTTTCAAGTGATGTTGTTGCGTATTCGGAAGCTTTTGTGAAATTGAAGATCTGGAAACGAAATTTGAGATGCTCCGTAATGCTTTTAGCGGGTGGAGGGAGGGGGGAGATTCGGCAGAGGTAGCATTTTGAAAATGTTCTTATTTTCAGGCGAACTAGAAAAAAGAAAAGAAATAAGACGGAGGGGGAGTAGCTTACCATTTAGTAGAAATTAAAGTTTTACTCCATCATTATTTTTTTTTCCTTATTAAAATCACTTTGTTAGACGCGTCCCCCCTTCCCCCTTCAGAAGTAAATATTTTTGAAAAACATTCAACTAAGCATTCTGGAGCGGAGGGTTCACATGGCGGTGCAACCAAAAGGGTGTCCTCTGGACCCCTACCCCCCTCTGGTTGCGCAACGGAACAAGAGGTGACTGATTATATTTCTAAATTAAAGGATAATACTGCAGAGGATATTCTACTTTAAAATCTGAAACTGAAACTTACAAGGCATTTTTTTTTCTTATAGATAGGCAGCAAAGGAAGACATTTGTTTTAATGAGCAGTATAATTTCACAAGTACTTTTATAGATAAACTGAAAAGTTCAATTTTATTTATTTATTTTTTGTTTGGAGATTTTCCCCTCATTTGGAGCAGTTTTGTTTGGTGGAGCTCAGCGCATTTTTGACTCTGGCGCCGTCGTGCGCCGCGCGACCTTGCACATAGGGACGGCGCGGCCCTGACTTTGAGGTAATTTATAATGAGAAGAAGCGTTAATTACAAAAGCAGACTATTTTGTTCTAGCAGGGAAATTTTTTATTGCATGTTTCTCAAGCTCATGGATTAATGCGAATTTCATGAAAATGCTTGACTGATCGGCCAGGGGGCTCGATATAACAATCCAATGGAAAATTTGAGGTATTCTGGTACACAAAGCATACAAAAATTGTATTTAATATCCAAACAATCAAGGATTTCATTTCCTCATCGAAAATGTCTCGATAAAATTTCCAAGAGCGTTCGTCGAACCTGTGACGTTAAGACTCGTAAAAGTGATGGAGAACAAGAAGGAATTTATTAATTACACTAGTCAACAAAAAAGAACTCTTTGTTTGCATCCTGGTTTTAAATAGCCGATTCCTACTGATTTTGGGCCAAGAAAAACGAATATTGTAATGGATTTTTTTTTTATTAGCTCTTGTTTTCAAGATATATATAAACCCACTAGAGAAAGATACACGACAATCGCACATTGATTTTAAGGTAATCTAAAAAAGGAAAAAAAAAATATCTCATGCAATACATGCAATTAAATAGGTCCTGTTTTATAAAATAATGCTTATTTTTCGGGAAGCAGTGCGGTTTCTTTCGGCTTATTGCTGTAAACGCTTCATTTTGGATTGCGTTTTGTACGTCCAAGAACAACTAGTTGTTCTTCTATCTCTTGTAATAATTCAGCAGCATTTTGGTGAGAATTAACTCATCCCAATGACCCTGAAATCTGCGTCCCATTGTAAAGATATCTTTGTGGAACCTTTCCTCGTGCCCATTCTTCATAGCTTTTTTTTAAGCAAAATGTCCTGGAAGAAGTGAAGAAAATAGTTTCAGAGACACATCATTCGTCAATGGTCACAGAAATGTCCGTATTGTTTGACCAACTGTTTTTATTTCTCGTCTTCTCCGCTGCTTAGAAATACTTGTAATACAACCGTTAAAATACTTCCTGGGTGTTTTTCTTCTTCCCTTGAGAATTTTTATTCAAAACCAGTGATTTTCGTAATTGCGTGTACTTGAAGGGCCCCATTTAAAATTCTCTTCTTAACCTTAGCTTTAATATTATCATGGAAATTTCTCTGTAGGGTATTGAAAAACTGTCTTTGTTCACAGCTTTCACGAAGTTCTTCATCATCCCCAGCATGGGCGCTCATATGTATAATTTTAAGGGGGGGGGGGACTCAGATATTTTCCCCATGGTTTAGCAGGATATTTGCCTCATAGAAACTGATTTCAGTGCAGATTAGACTTATTAAAGTTTGACATTTTAAATAAATTATTCATTGATGGCTAGAGAAGAAATGTTTTTACATTTTTGCAAAGAAAAAAGTACTAAAAGCAAGGAGGTTCCAGTTTCTAAGGGGGGGACTTGAGCCCCCTCTTGCCCCCCTATATGGGCGTCCTTGATCCCCAGCAGAATAAGTATGTGTGAAAGCAGCAATGGGTGGATTCAATAGAGGCTGATTTTGGGCATTTCTCTTTCCCGATTTTAAATTTCTTGTGACGTCCATCGCGGTTTTTTGTAGTATGATTTTTTTTATCCAGACCAGGGGCCGAAGTTTAGAAGATAGTCAGTCTCATGGGGGTGTATCTTACTGCCAGGAAAAAAAAAAAACATTAGTGAGAATTCGCCATCCTATAGTTTTGGCTGTATCTTGAAAATTAGAGCTAATCTCAACTTTTCATGGTGATTTTCGTGTTTAGCGAGGCACAATACCTTGGGAATAGCTATTTTTGAGCCGGGTGCATTTTTGGTGTTGACTAGTGTTATTTACGTGTCTCAGGACAAAACATGGATTATCCTTATAATTTTGTCCAGTTTTTAATATGTCATTTTATATTATTATGGCAATCATTCTTTTTTCGCGTTTTGATATGTTTTGCATTCCACAATGATTTCTAGAATAACAAAAAGAAAAATTTTTATGCAAATTTCATGAAAATGTTTCGGGGGGTGGGAGGAATAATTCTGTGCAATATTTAGTCGTCATTATAATTCTGACCAGCACTGTATACGATCCCAAAGAAATAATGCATATATAGTCTTACCCGTTCATAGCGAATTTTACGTTATAACGCAATAGTTTCAATCTCTTCGCTTTTACTGTGTATTATTTAACGTTTTATTACTAAATTACGGCTAGGAAGAAATTGTTATTTGGTCCATTTTACTTCGCTTTAATTGGGCGCTACTGTATTTTAAAACGAATTATGAGCATTTTTTTTTTCTTTTTCATTTATAGAGAAGCAGTGTGCGGATTAGATTAAATCCTTAAATTTTATTTTTCTAAACCCACTTCAATAAATTAACTACAAAATATGAATGATGTCGTTTCCGAAATTTTAGAAGTATTTTTTTCTGAAAGAACATGCTTAAAAACATAGGATCTGACTATTTTTAAATATTTTTGACAAAGTTGAATATTTTTTTAAAAATATTGGAATCGGTGCGCAGATTTAATTTCATTTTTTGCTCTTCTGCACATGACATCACGAGTAATGAAATGCCATTCACTTATACCATTATCGCAGGGCGCAATATATAATTCACTTCTTTACTCATATGTAGTGGCAACGATATGGTTGATAGCAAGCGTAGAACGCAATATTTAATTCGCTTCATGATTATCATGACCTGGAAACGCGGTAGACAGCAGGCATAAGCATTCAGCGCGCCAATGAATACGCGCCCAAGTGCATCACTTGTGACATCATAAAGATCACGCCTTGTTTGAAAAAGTGGACATGTAAAAAATTAAACGGTTTGAAGATTTAAGATTTTCTTCGCTCCATGTTATTTTTTTACTCATTCTATCATCTTCAGTGCCTAACAGTAGTGCTTTTGACTGATGAAAACAACCCGATTAATGCATGATACGAAGAGCTAAGAAATGTTCACTTATCCAATGTAGGGCTTCTTTCTTCTATGTATTTATTGCTTTTAACGCTAACCTTTCTTTGCGGCCTTTTTACGGGGAGGATAATAGAAGTTACCCATCGTAAATTTTAATCATTTTTTTCCAAATTTAATAAGGGGTCGTCCACAAATGATGTCACTCTTGTTTAGGGAGGAGTTGAGTAACAAGAAGCAGGCGCGGATCCAAAGGGGGGGGGGGCAATTGCCCCTCCCTGGGAAAATCAAGGGCGCCAGTAGAAAGGGGGCGCAGAAGGCGTCCCGGACGAATATTTAAATACCAAAAAGAAAGAACGAAAGATAGTTGGAAATTGTATTTGTCTCATTCACCATAGTTCTTAAGAGACATTGTCTGTAAGGATCAGGCAGGTTGTGATTGTTGACATTTTTAATTTTCTTTATTTTTGCAAATGTTGTTCCTTATCATGAATGTAATGTTTGTGCAAAATATGAGCTTTGTCTGCCTTACCGTTTTTGGGAAATTAAATTTTTTAGTTTACGGGTGCGTGGCACATTTTTGCGTGTTTTTCAAATTTGCAGATTTTAAAGTTCTTGTTGCTTTAAGCGCCCCTATAATGACATGGATTTTTAAATTCTATACTATTATATGGTCTTCTTAGATACTATTACAGCTGTCAAATCGGTGTCACTACGAGGGCGACGGCCACGAACTCCGTTTAAAAATGACCGAAAATGAATTTTTTTCTGTATTCAAGGCCAATTTTCTCAAAGCGCCTTCATGATGACACCAACATTTTTAGATCATTTTCTAGCCACACTTACATACATCAAAAATATGTATCAAAATCGGTTTCACTATAAGGGCGCCAGAAGATATTGGAACTTTTATTCGATAAATTTCACAAAAACACAAATATTTAAAATCTAACTACAACAGTCGCCCTCATAGCAGAGATCTGATACTAAATTAGGTTGATAACCAACATGTTTGTCTAACATTTGCACACAAAAAATCGGTGTCAATCCTATTATTTTTGGAAATATAATCGTTCGAAGTTAGTACGTTATGGCGTTTTTTTATATTTATTTATTTAATCTTTTCACCCCCAGATAGTTTTTTTGAACATATTTATTTTTAATTTAATACAAAAATGTGTATCTTTTAACATAAATAGCTTTGGGCAGTAAGAGCGTCTTTTTCTTGAATAGAAAATGCCCGTTTTGATATAGGTACAGGCAGATGTATTGTGCATAATATGTCTAGATTATCATACCAATACTCATCTTGTTTTTTCGGCCAAACAAATCTATTTATTCCAATTGTTCTTGACATACATTTGACCTCAACTTGAAAATGGATTTTATACGAAAGATGAATAGAGAGAAGCTCTTACAAACATCTTATATGAATGCTTCAAATTTACAACTAATAAATACCCCTGCATTGCCAAAAGTTCAATTTAATGAAATTGGACGGTCCCTATCTTTACGAGCTCAGTTCATGTTCACTTCAAAGCAGAAGGAGTATTTATAAGAACAATTTACGATTGGTGAAAATACTGGGAAAAAACAACATCCCTGTCAAGTTGCACAGTAGATGAGAAATGCAGTTCGTAACGGGGAAAAAACTGTTCGTTGCTTCAGAGTATTGTACTATGAAACAAATCCTATCCTTTTTTTTCGATGAAAGAAACAAAAAAACGAATGCATTCTCAATACATCAAATGAGAATATTGAAGAAAGCGAACATTCAGAATCTGAAACTGAATTTGAGGATAACGTAGGCCAAAACGAAGAAAACATTAAGAATCAAGTCAAACCAATTTCAGATAGACGGTCATCTCTTATTGAAAACTGCTAATTTTGTAGCACTAAAGCATGGGAAAACATGGTATCCCAGAAAAAGAGTAGGGTCTGGTGGGGTAAAGTGGTCATAAAATAGTAGGTTTTCAACTTAGGTGGATAATAAATACAATAAATTCTTTAAATACTTCAACTTTTTTTGTTATTATTTTACATTGCATTATTAAAGAACACGTACACTGAATTTCAGGGAAAAAAATATTGATTTAAGTAGTTTTATAACATTTTCATTTCCTTTTGTATTTATGACCACTTTACCCCATGGGGTGGGGGAAAGTGGTCATAGCATGGGGGAAAGTGGTCATAGTTAAAAACAGCTGCAAAACTGTTACAGATAACCCTATTATTTGTATATTTCAGTTATTTTTATAGTTACAAGTATATGTACGAGTATATGCGGGTATGCACGAGTATATACGTGTCGTGTAAACAAGAGTAAACATGTTCATATATGAATAAATACATGTATACATCAGATACATGCATGCATGTGCCTACTCAAGTATATTTGTGTATACACAAGCATATAAACATGTATACGTGATTGCCTACAGGGATGTACACGTGCCTACACGAGTCACGTGTATATGCTAGTATATACGCGCAAAACGAACAGCATTAGCGTGTTTGCACATGTATCTCGAGTGTATACGTGCATACCTGAGTTTCTGAGTATATACGTGTATAGTCGACGTATATACGCATATATAAGTGTACATAGATACATTACTGGCCATTAAAATTGCTACACCAAGAAGAAATTGCCAGAATGAAGCTAAATTTTACACACGTGATAATAAAATTTGACATTAGAAAGTGATTACAAAATTAAAGCAAATTGATCATTTATAGTTGGAAAAATCTCGAATAAATGGAGGTTTAAGTACCCTGTTAAGCCACCTCTAGCGTGAATGTACGATGTACTTGAAGCGCAACAATCGGGCATTGAGACATAACAGTCTCCTACGATATCCTGCGTCATCTTGTACTACAGTTGCTGTAAACGTGCCACTCATTCGATCAAACTCATACGTGTTAGCACTCACGACGGGGCTCCTAGGAACCATTTTTTAACATGACAATGCTCGGTCAAACACAGCAAGGGTGTAAAGGAATTTCCTCTTCCGCATTATCACTTTCTCTGATCTGCGTGATGCTCTGGTCTGCGATTTGTGACTTGTCACAAATTGAGCATATCTGGGATCACTTGAGACGGTAAATTGGACAGCCTGTAAGTTTGATCAAATTAGTGGCGCGTTTACAGCAACTGTGGTACGAGAAGACGTAAGACATCGTACGAAACTGCTGTACCTCAATGCTCGACCGTATCGGTTCTTAAATTCCAACTAGAGGTGGCGCAACAGGGTACTTAAACCTCCATTCATGTGAGATTTTCCAGTAATAAATGATCATTTTGCTTTCATTTTGTAATCGTTTTCTAGTGTAAATGTTGTCATCACGTGTGCAAAATTTGTTTTATTCAGACTATTCCTTCTTGATGTAGCAATTTTAACTGCCAGTAGTGTACTTACATACACATACGGGTATACACGAGTTAACTCGCGGATATATCCAGTGCTTGTTTGGTACGTGTCTACTCATGTATATACGTATGCTTACGTGTAAACACGATTCTATACTTGTTAGACGTATATACGTACATTTACGTGTAAACACCAGTACATGTATCCACGTATATCTACGAGTATATCCGCTAATATACATGTATGCTTACATAGTGAATCCAAGATCTTGGGCAAAATCTAAGTGGTGTGAAAGGGGAGGATAAGAAGCAAAGAATCATAAGGAACTTATGGTCGTTGACTCGCTACATGCACACAAAGCCAGAAATCGATGGAATGAAAACAGGTCACAAATTTGTTACACAAAGATGATTTTACCCGACATTTTAGTTCTTAAGAAATATTTAGACAGTTGTTAAAAAGTAAGGCCTATAGTAGCTCTAATACACGCATCGCAACAAAGGCGCAACGACTGATGAAAGTTTTTCAAGAGTCTCGGAATTGCAACAGAGTGATTGCGACGCATGTATTACAGATGCCGGCCGCAAGTTTCATCAATCACTTTAAAACTTTCTTAAGTCGTTGTGTAAAATTGTCTTTTTTGTAATAAATTTGTGACCTGTTTTGCATTCATTAGTTTCTGGCTTTGCGTGCATGTAGCGCGTCAGCGTTGAGCTTGTGGCCATATGTTTCTTATGATTCTTACTTCTTATCCTCCTCTCTAACACCTTTTAAAAATTTGCCCAAGAGTTTAAACTCACCCTGCATACATGTATATCATATGCTAGTATGTAAGTGTCAGCTCGAGTACGTACGCGTATATACGTCGTGTCTACCTGAGTATATAAGTGTTCGTATATGTACGAGTATAAGAGGATATATACGTGAATAGTCGAATGTACATCTGTATATATAAAAAATACTACGAGATACCCAAATACGTGTTTATTGGTGCATTTATGTGAATACGTATATATACGTGCCTACACGAGTATATGCGTATGCATGCGCATTATCAATATTATTTAACCTTGTTTACTGTAAAAACAATACATATTAAGTGAAATTAATATTTAATTTATATCTGCCTTATACTTAAAGATTAAGTGATTTTAAAAGAACAATATTCGTTAAGCCTAATATTATGACCACTTTACCCCATCTTACTAAAATTGTTCTAAAAAATGATTCAAAATAGATTCAGCTAATTGCTAATGAGTATGAGTTCTTGAGACATGTAGGAAGCTTCCTGCGCAGTCAATCTGTTCATAATTCTAACAAACAAAATTTCCCAAGAAAGTTGAAAAAGGTGTTTATATTTTATAAAAATTCATAATCACACAAAATATTTTTTTTTTACCAAATAAAATTTTGCCAGTTGTAAAATTTTGTATTCAAAATGTAGTTTCTAACTGCACTACTCTAAAATAAAATTTTCACATTCATTCGAACATTTATTTCTAAGGTATAGCCATTTATTTGAATTATGACCACTTTACCCCATTGACCACTTTCCCCCACCAGACCCTAGAAGTTGACCATTTGCAAGTTTATGTCAAATGCATGTCTATCCTTTTTTTTTCGATGGAAGAAACAAAAAAACGAATGCATTCTCAATACATCAAATGAGAATATTGAAGAAAGCGAACATTCAGAATCTGAAACTGAATTTTAGGATAACGTAGGCCAAAACGAAGAAAACATTAAGAATCAAGTCAAACCAATTTCAGAAAGACGGTCATCTCTTATTGAAAACTGCTAATTTTGTAACACTAAAGCATGGGAAAACATGGTATCCCAGAAAAAGAGTAGAAGTTGACCATTTGCAAGTTTATGTCAAATGCATGTCGTAGTCAAGAACAATTGGAATCAATAAATTTGCTTGGCCGGAAAAAACAAGACGAGTATTGGTATAATAGTCTAGACATGTTATGCACAATAGATCCACCTGGTACCTATATCAAAACGGGCATTTTCTATTCAAGAAAAAGACTCTCTTGCTGCCCTAAGCTGTTTATGTTATGAGGTACACTTCTTTGTGTTAAATTAAAAATAAATATGTACAAAAAAAAATCTGGGTGTGAAAATATTAAATAAATAAATATAAAAAAACGCCATAACGTACTAACTTGGAACGATTATATTTCCAAAAATAATAGGAGTGACACCGATTTTTTTTGTGCAAATGTTAGACAAACATGTTGGTTATCAACCTAATGTAGTATCAGATATCTGCTATGAGGGCGACAGTTGTAATTAGATTCTAAGTATTTGTGTTTTTGTGAAATTTATTGAATAAAAGTTCCAATATCTGCTGGCGCCCTTATAGTGACACCGATTTTGATACATATTTTTGATGTATGTAAGTGTGGCTAGAAAATGATCTAAAAATGTTGGTGTCATCATGAAGGCGCTTTGAGAAAATTGGCCTTGAATATAGAAAAAAATTCATTTTCGGTCATTTTTAAACGGAGTTTGTGGGCGTCGCCTTCGTAGTGTCACCGATTTGACAGCTGTAACAGTATCTAACAAGACCATATAGTAATATGGAATTAAAAAATCCATGTCATTATAAGGGCGCTTCAAGCAACAAGCACATTAAAATCTGCAAATTTGAAAAACCGGCAAAAATGTGCCACGCCCCCTAAACAAAAAAAAAATTATTTTCTCAAAAATGGCGAGTCAGACAAAGCTCAAATTTTGGATTTACATTACATTTATGATAAGGAACAACATATGTGAAAATAAAAAAAATTAAAAATGTCAACAATCACAAATGCTTTAAACTGCCTGATTCTTACAGACAATGGCTCTTAACCTGTATGACGTGGGGCGCTTCCGTGCCTCTCTAGGGGGGGGGCAATATCCGCCAGTTATGAGCTTTCTTTCTGAATTTGGTAGGAAAATTTTGGGATTGGGTACAAAAGAAAGACATTTGGAAAATTTATTTGGTTCATTCACCAGTTCCCAATGTGTGGGAGTAGGGCACGTCCCCTGGGGTGCAATATCCGCAAATAATGAGTTTTCCTTCTAAATATAGGGGTGGGGGAGTTTTGGAATTAGGACAAAAGAAGGAAATATACTTAGAAAATTTATTTGTCTCATTTACCGATTCTAAGCCAATATCAAGTAGGGCGCTTCCACGCCCCTCTAGGGGCGCAATATTCGTAACTTAAAAAAATTCCCTCCAAATTTAGGGGGAAAGTTTTGAAATTGGGTACAGAAGAAAGACATTCAGAAAAGTTATTTGATTCATTCACCAGTTCTCAATCTGTGGGGAACGGGGCGCGTTCCCCTAGAAGGCGCAATATCCGTAACTAACGAGTTTTCTTTGAAATTTAGAGAGGAAGTTTTGGAATTAAGTACAAAAGAAAGAAAGATACTTGGAAAATTTATGTGTCTCATTCATCGGTTCTCAACCTGCGGGAAGCGGGCCGCTTCTGCTCCCCTCTAGGGGGCGCACTATTCGCAACTTATAAGTTTTGGCTCGACATTTAGGGGGAAAGTTTTGGAATTTGGTACAAAAGAAAGAAAGACATTTGGAAAATTTATTTGGTTCATTTACCGATTCTCAATCTGTGGGGCTCCCGCGCCCCCTAGGTTCGCAATATCTGCATTTTATGAGTGTCCCTTTAAATTTAGGGAAGTTTTGAAACTGGATGCAAAAGAAAGACATTTTTTTTTTTAAATTTCATTAACCATTTCTCAGCCAGTGCGGAGAGGGGCGCAATATCATGAGAATTACCCGTTCTCAACAGCGGATACAGAAATTTTTCAAGTGAGGAGCGATTGATTTTAATCATTCAACCTTTAACGTATCCTGGTTACATGTTATAACACAGGTTTAGGTCTTCAATTCTGAAACATTTCCGCTTGAGATCTCTGACCCCCCACCCCCTTTCCCGATTATTATCGAAGATCATCTAAAATTGCGTTTTTTAACATTCAGTAATAAAAAAAACTGCGGGGGAGCCTTTATCTTCCTAACATCATCCAAGAGCGTCAAAAATTCCATCATTGACTTCAATTTCTAAAAATTTCCGGGAGAGAGTTCAGAATTTCATTTCTTCGTTAATCGTTACAGCTGGCTTGCGATTGTGTTTTTCATTTATGATTTTAGTTTTCAAAAATGTCCAAGGGAAGGGGCGAACCTCTCCCCTCTCTGCCATCACCGAAGATCGTCAAAAATTGAGTTTTTGAAACTTCAATTTCGAAAAATGTTCGGGAGTAAGTTCCAAATCCAAACAATTCCACTAACGCTTAACGTCATCAAAGAGATACTACAATTACGTCTTTAGAATTTTATTTTCGACAAAATTTCCAAGGGAGAGCCTCCTAAACTTTCTTTGCGAAGCATCATCGAAGATCGTCTGAAATTGAATTTCATAAAACTTTTTCAAAAAAATACACATAAATCTCATTCTTTCCTTCAACATTACAAAAGATAGTTTACAATTGCGTTTTTATGACTTAAGTTTTGAAGAATATCTAGAAGTAGGGGGTTTGGAGGTGAAAACACCCCTCAGAGCCATTGGTTTTAACATAAATGCCAATTCTAGTACAGTAGTTTATGCACATGAAAGAGCTGTTTTGAGCAAAAAACCACCTTTAAACGGTATTTTAGATCAAAAAATCCACTTCATCAAAAAACCTCTCCCAAGGGTATTTTTGATTAAAAAATAGTCCCTCCAGAAAATATTTTTCATCGAAAAACCTCCTCCAGAAGGTATTTCTGGCTGCGCTATGCAGTCTTTACATTCTTCTTATGTGGTGCAACTAGAGGATGGGTCTACAGGACCCGTATCTACCCCAGAATGCCGAGTTGATTTTTTTTTCTTAAGAAGTATTCTTTCTTACTGAAAGGAAGAAAAGAACATGTCTCAGGGAAAGAAAAGTTATTTTATCAAGGAAAAGAAATGTTAGGAAAAAACCTTAATTATTTTAAAAAGAAATCTTTAAATTAAAAACTTTTAACAGTTGCAGATTCTTGGTCAGCTAATTTGTTCCACCTCCCTTCTGAAAACAAGAATACTGTGCGTGAAGCTCCCCCCCCCCCCATCGAAAATTATTACAGGTAGTCTCAAATTTTGTTTCCTGTTCTTTAATTTTGTAGAGATTATTCAGCAGGAAGAGCTTCCGAACACCCCGTCATCTAACAACACCGAAGATCGTCCAAGTAGCTATTTTGAATCTTCAATTTCGAAAAATTACCTGGCCCTTAACCTTATCAAATATACCTACAAAAATGCCTACAACCGCATTTTTAAGAGTTCAATTTTGAAAAATTCCTGGGGAGTGACTCTTAAAATCCGTCCCTCTAATATCAATAAAGAATAATAAAAATTTTGTTTTAAAAGCTACAATTTCGAAAAACATCCAGATAAGAGTCCCCCCTGGAACTCCCCCTCTCCTTAATATCTTCAGATTGTCAAAATTTTCGTTTTTGGAGCTTCAATTTTGAAACATTGGGGGGGGGGGGGGGTGATAAATCGACTCAAAAAATCGGTATTCTAGTAGTTTAATAATTCTTGGCATTCTAAGACTTTTTTACCGTTTGATAATAGCCTATTTGCATCGGTGACATTTCTTAAACCACAGTTCTTTCTTTAACATCCACAAGTGCAGTCTATAATCACGTTTTTAAGCCATAAATTTCAAAAAACTTCTGGGGAGGGCCCCGAACATTTGCTTCCTTTAACATTACCAAAGATCATCTCCTAGTTTTGACTTCCCAACGGTCCTGTTAGTTTTTGTATGTGTGTTATATATTACATATATACTATCTGTCTTGGGAATTTTTTAAGTGCTCCCCCCTTTTAAACGAAAAAGAAAAAACTATTTCCAAGTTGTGCACCTGCTCTTCTTGGAACTTCAGATGGAATGCAATCGCGTTTTTAAGACTACAATTTTGAATTATTTTTGAAGAATCCCCACTCTCCTTCCGCTAACTTTATCGAAGATCGACTGAAGTTGCGTTTATGGCAGGTGGACAATCCCTCAAATTATCACCCCCATCGCCTCTCCCTTGCATCCGTGCTTGCATTTTTACATTTTGTTATTTAAGGCTATACTAAAACAATTGTTTCCACTGAAAACGTTATGCGTATCAATTACTTTTATTGCACTAACAAATCACAATACCTTGTTCTAAGTTTTTTTTTTGTTGGGGAGAGTGAGGAGGGAAGGGGGGGGGGCACCACAAATTAACGTCCTAGGTGACATTCGTTCTGGGAACTCCACTATAAAATCCCATTATGTCCTACATTAGTTTATTTAAATTATTTTTCGCTTCCAGTAGCAATGCATTTTTACATAATATTTTTTTTCCTCTAGCGGGAGAATAGTTCAATGTTCAAAAGTAAAGACGATGTGGGTAACAAACAAAAATGTGATTTTTCCTCTTTATGAATTCATTTGGTGAGGGGGGGGGGGGGGGCGCCAGGAGTGTGGGAGCGCCGAAATTGAAAAAAAAAGTGCCCCCTCCTGAGCCGAATCCTGGATCCGCGCCTGACAAGAAGTGTGACGTCAAACATTTTTATGAAAAATAGCATGACATCTGAAAAGCGAAGGGTGAAGTGACCTTTTGTGACAAACGGAGAAGCAGAGCCCAATCAAACTAAAATGATGCCCTGATTCTGGTACAATTTGGTGCCCCTTTCACAAGAAAATATGCTCATTTTCAACGTAGTTATTTAAAAAAAAGCAAAGAAAGAGAGAAATTTAGGTCATTTTGGTGCCCAGGCAGTGGCAGATCCACAGGATCGCCCCCCCCCCCCAAAAAGGTTTCAAAATTCAAAGAAAATTCCGGGGGGGGGGGGGGCAGACCACCAACCTCCTCCCCCCTGCGCCCCTTACATCACAAAATTCACCTCCAGCTTAGTTTTTAGGGCTTGAATTCAACAAATTTCTCAAGGAAGAGTCCTGTCTCTTTTTTGTCATCGTTATACTACACCTAATATTTTCCGTTATTGGACCTTCATTTCAAAAAACTGCCTGGGAGGATTCTTTGAACCCATCCCTTCCTTAACGCTAGCAAAGTCTGATATACAATCGTGTTTTTATAACTTCAATTCCAAAATATTTCGGGGAAATACCTCATAATTTCTCTCCCTAACATCACAAAAAAAAAAAAAAAAAAACCGTTGAAAATTGCATTTCTGGAACTTCAATATCAACGCATTTCCGGGCGAGAGTTCTGAACCATGGGCGTCGCTGGCTCTTCATTATTGAGGGGGAAGATTGATGTAATGCAGAACCATCACCAAGGGGTTATACCCCCCTCCTTTTTTTTTTTTTTTTTTTTTTTGAAAGCGGGAACTTTAATTTAGTAATGTAGAAAGAAATGGGAAGCCTTCCATCTAAAAAATAAAAAGAATGAAATACTGAATATAAGTAAGAATTAAATAAATGCCTGTGTGCTGAAAAGTAAAAGAAGACGAAACAAAGTTCATAGCCAAATTTTTCAGGAAATAGCAAACATGTGTTTCGGAGTTACAAGGAACCCTTTTTCTACCTTAAAGGAATAAGTTTATGGATGCTCATTTTTATCGGTCGTGTTTGTTAATCAACATAATTTCTATATATATTATCTGTGAAATTTTATCAGCATTAAGCAAAAAACGTTTTAACAATGAAAATCGATAAAAGCGGATTTTTTGCAAATTTTGCAGGAATAGTATTAATGAAAGAGCGTTTCTTTTAAAAAATTAAATCTACTTTTGGTGATAAAAATAATTTTGAAAATACAAGCAAAACTTATTGTAAAGGTTTTTTTTTTTTTGAGCAATCACGATTGCTTATTGTTCTCACTTGACTGTTTTTGGCGTCCTATCATTTTATTTTCCCACCGCCACCCTCCGCACCATCACCGTCAACCGGCTCCTCACGGTGCTGCTTCTCTAGCGAAAGCCATCTCCAGGTTGCATCCATGTCCTACACACACGCGCATACATACACAACTACACACACGCACACACACCCGCACGCATACACACACAAACACATACACACACCTACACACACGCATACATATAGACACCTGCACATACACACACACACAAAAAAACATACACACACAACTACCCACACATTCATGCCTGCACACAGACACAAACACATATGCCTACACATACCCCCTACACACAAACACATATACCCTCACACACAAACACACACGCCTACATACACACACTCGTGATTGCGAAAAACATAATTTGAATTCAAGATGTCAAAATTCAAATTAATTATTTTTTATTTTAACTCTATTTATTTTATTAATTGAAAATAAGTTGTTAACTAATTTACCTGAACAGTCAACCCTGTTATTTGTAGAATTAGCAGGTTTAAATATTAGCTCTCTTAAATCACATGTGGCTGAAAACGATGTATTAGATGCCAAACTTATATGCATATAAAAAATCATGGCTTGTGTAAAGGGAATAAACATTGAAAGAAAATCTAATCGGATATTTCCGGATTTCAGTCACAGAAAAATTTGGAAATGTATTTTGAATTTACTTCTGATTTTTTTTCAATCACTGGTTGTACTACATTAGTTTTTAATTTTTAAAGTTGACTTTTGTGTGTGTGTGTGTGTGTTTTTTTTTTTTTTTTATGTTCAAATTCGGGAACGTTGACGTTCAAAATGCTAAAAATGCGGTCAAAAACCGTCTCAAATAAGCGTATTTTTAGTGTTTCAATAAGATAACTGAAAATAAAAAGTTAATCTCTAAATGAGAATCTTATCCCGTTAAAAGCGAACCAAACAAACATATTTGAAATCTTGGACACTGTGGATGAAATAGTTGAGCGCATCAAGAAAAAATACTAGAATAGAAAAATGTATTCTTTTAAATCGGTTTTTATCTTTGAAAGATAAGGAAGAACAAATTGATTTATTTCTAGAAGAATAATGGCAAAGTAAGCCGTACGATTCAATTTTCAAAGAAATAAAAGTACAATTAACAATGTACGTGAAGTCACACATTGACGTATAATACACAGAAAAACCTTTTTCTTTAAAATAACAAATTAAATCAAAACTTTATGTATTTCACTTTTCTTTTATAGTCTTATATCAATGTTCATTTTGTAAATGAATTTAATTATCTAGAGAGAATTATTTAGATTTTAGATCAAAATTAGATGCGCAAGGAAGGGGCATTCTCCTCATATTTAGGTTTATAAAAACTAAAAGTTAAAAATTCAGCTTTTATTTAGGTTTTATAATTCTCTGGATATTTTATAATCCTAGATTATTATAAATAATCTTGATCAATGACTGGGAATTGAGTAAATTTTTATCGCTACATCAATATATTTAAATAAATAAAACTCAAATTTTATACTAATAACAATACAATAAAATATAATTTTAAAAGAAATTTCTTAAAGGGTTCTCATTGTTGCGACATCTGTCCCCGTAGATTTTAAAAACTGGTACGATTTTTTTATGTTTGGAAGTTTCAAAGCTAGAAATGTTTCAAGAATACAATAATTTGAAGCAACTAAAGTTGTTCATATAATTATTAACTTTATATAATTTAATGTAACTCATTTATTTCTTGGGAACTTTCAATTTAAATATTATCAATTATATTGCACAGTTTCTTGTTCCAAGGGTTCAGCACACAAACTTTTAATTAACTACAATTTTCCACTAGATTTTGTTGTATAATACAGTTGTGTATAACCACCTCATGATTCGACCAGGCCGATTGCTTCATTCAATGCCTTCTTTGTAGTGCGGTTTTTACTACAAAAAAAAAAAAAAAAAAAAAAAAAAAAAACCCATAATATTTGTGAACCATTTTAAATTTACCATTAATTCAGAATTCCAACCAAACTTCGAGTTTTCAGTATTTATACCAGTAACGTCTACCTTCAGCAATGTACGCATTCATTTAAATGCAAATTTTACTCATGTTTATAACAATGAAATTTTCAAAATTTTTGCTACAAAAAACAAGAAAAGTTTTGAATTTTCAGAACTTAAGTTATTAATTTTTAGTGCATTTTTACTGCATTTTTGGTCACTGTTCTTCTAAGCCAAAAGATAATCAAAGAACGAAATTAAGATGTTTCTTCTTCGGTGGAGAGGGAGTGAGAAACTAGAATCCTCTCTTCAATTGTCATATATCTTAGAAGTAACGTAATATATTAGAAAAAATTGGATAAAATATTTTATGTTGTGAGCTGTCAATAAATAGTAAAATACTTTTATTTTCATGTGGTCGAAAATTTATACTATCAATAGCGCAATATCATTATTTTCGACTGAAATGTTTTTCTATTTATTAACTTAGCTCGTAGCAAGTTGATGAAAACTATGAAAAGTAAAAATGAAATACCGAAAACTTTCTTATAATATTCGCTTTTTCGACAAAGGCTTATTTTACCAGTGAAAAAAGATAGGAAAAAAAGTCATTTTAAAATTATTCATTTGAGTGAAAAACTCAATTAGTTTTGTAAACGCATACATTTCAAAACCGTTTTAAGGTTCATGTTTAGGCTAAGAGAAAACATAAGAAAAGAAAAAATACCTGGTACCAATTTCAACTTTAGTGTCGATGGCGCTAAAAGAATTACGCCCCCCCCTAAAGGGAACAGAAATTTGAGAGGTACTTTTCTAATGACGGTGTCTTCAAATATTTTTTGAGAGAACCTCCAATAGCTGTATATCGCAATGCCTTTTTCTACGAAAAAAAAGAGAGCAGTACTCTTAGCATAAAAGAATTAAAATAGGCCTTGAAGTTTTGGAGAAATTAAAAATGATGGTTAATTTGAATCAGATTTTTTTTTGTCCGAAGATTGCTGTTCAAACTTCAAATAGCTGTGTTTGGATAGAAAATAACATACATTTTTTGCAGGGGACAGATTCGACCTTGATCTCAATTCCAAGAAAAAAAATTTCTTCTAAGACCATGTGATCAAGGGAAGGAAACACGAAGCAAACCCCAATAAAGATTTATCACCCCCATCCGAGTGGTCAGAAAGATGGTGGAGGGATTTGAATCGTGGCTCGTCGTTTTAATGAGTTTTGTTAGTAGGAGGTGAGGAGTAGATACAGGAAATAAGAAAAAGAAGTAGAGGGAAAAAGTGGCAAGAAAGTAAACAGACAGCGAACAGTGTGGGAATCCACTGAATTTCTGATGGCTCCTCGAATGTTATAGATAAGGCAGTTTTTGCTGGACAAGGGATGTCATTTTCTGTTCGTTTTCTTTGTAGATCAGCAGCCCTATTTTGGTCCAAAATCTTTTTTTTTTTTTGTCACAAATGAAGAAGGCCTAAAGTTTTGTTTTTAGAACTTCAACTCTGTAAACTTGCCGGGGAAGAACTTCTATCCCATACTGTCATTTAGGATTGTCTAAAATTGTATGTTTGGAAACTTTATACTGAAATGTGGAGGGAAAGTTCTTCAACTGCATCGCTTCTTTGAACTTTGCTAAAGGTGGCCAACAATAGCGTTTTTAAGACTCCTTTTTAGAACAAATGTCGGGGGCAGGCCCCTCTGAACCCCCAATTACCGGATCTAGTCTAAAATTACCTTTTTAGACTTCAATTTCGAAAATTTCCGGATCAAAATTCCGAAACCAGTCCCTTCTAACGTCATAAAAGATGGTCTTTAATTGCTTTTGTGGTGTACGGGGCTGTGGACGAGAAGTGTGAGCAATGTATCCGTAACGGTGTTTGATCAACGGATTTTGTGATGCTGATCCGGTACTTTACTGTTCAGCCAAAATGACCTCAAGGCCATAGGGCAAAGATGGGTTTAGTGCTCTCTGAATGTACGCCATGTAACTTGCCCTAAGTGATTACGCTAGAAAGCGAGATGGCGATATTTGGATCAGATGGGGCCCCGAGAAGCCAGGCGTTTGGGTGGTAAGCAACGAGACTCCAGTTGAAGGTTGTTGCTGTTGATGTGGGGCCTGCTGCTGCGTTACATGGCACCATTTGTTGAGTAGCAGGGTCACCAACATGTGGCGTACGGATGTGGAAGCAGACAGGAGAGTGAACGAAGCGTGTCCATGCCGATGTTTGATCCATGGACGTTTGTAATGCTACCCAATACTTTACTGCTAAGCCAAATTAATCTCAAGGATGGAGGGAAAAGGGTCAATTGTTCTCTGAATTCACGCCAAATAATTTTAGGACTTCAGCTTCGGAACAATTCCGGTGAAGGGTTCTCATGTCCTTCTACTCTTACCTACCACAATCATCAAAAATCGTCAAAAGCTGCGTTTTTGTCCCTTCAGTATCAAACTATTTTTAGGGTAAAGTTCTGAAACCCATGCCCTCCATTAATGTCACCATAGATGGCCCACAATTGCACTTTACGACTTCATTTCCGAAATTATTTTGGGGGAAAGCTTTCGAACCGCCCTTTCCCAAGCAATATTAAAGATCCTCTGAAATCGTATTTCGGAACTCCAATATCGAAATTTAATTGAATCCCATCTCTTTTCCTTTTACGTCACTAAAGAGGTCCAACAATCACAATGTTGAAAGGCATCCATTAAAAAAAAAAATCCGTAGAACAGCCTCAAGATCTTCCTTCCTCCATATACCACCAAAGAGTCATGAAAACGTTTTTAGAATAAAATTTTCGAAAGAGAGCCCGATGGTGGATCTTCAATTTTTCTGAGGCAAGGGAAAAACTTGATACTGCCACCCTTACCCCCTTCTTTTTTTACTTTCTTCTATATCTAATATATAGAAAAAAGTATTAAATTCGTACAAATTTTTGAATTTCCTTTTTTTTAACTTCCTTTTACAAAAAAGGAAATATTGAATTCGCGAAAAAATTTTCACTCAAAAATCGGCCTTAATTTCCATTTTTCTCACCTCCGAATGAATGTTGAGTTTCTTTTTCGACCCGACCACATGTGGATATATGCCTAGGAATGTACAAACACCAGAAATATCCATTTTGACCACCCCCGAGTTAATTACAACTAATTTTCTCATGACGTCCGTATGTACGTATGTATGTGCGTATGTATGTGCGTATGTGTGTATGTGTGTATGTATCTCGCATAACTCAAAAACGGGAAGTCCTAGAAAGTTGAAATTTGGTACGTGGAATCCTAGTGGAGTCTTGTTGTGCACCTTCAATTTTGGTTACATTCGGTTGTTCTTAAGGGGGTCTTTTGCCCTTTTTTGGGGGGAAATCATTGTTAATTTCGATATAAACTCAAGTTGTGTTTTTGTTGGACACTTGGCGATATATCACCAGTCTTTTGGTCGCCAAGTTTTGTCGCCAACTTGGCGACTAATTTTTGCATTTTTTTACATTTTTTTTTAAATTTGGTTTTAGTTTGGCCATTGTTGGTGATATTTAGAGAGTAAACAATTAAATCACATTGAAATTGCCAATAATGGAGAAATTACATTAAATTGGAGTAAAAGGAAGTCATGTGATGCACACATCAGCTCGTTTTTTTTGACGTTTTAACTTTTTATTCTTTGTATTCAAAGCACTAGTAAAATTCAATTAAATTCCATTAATCACAAATATTATCAAAAATAAAAACAATAAAAAACATACTTCAGTTTTTAAACTTCAAAAAATCCCCCCCCCCCCCACTAATTTTATTAGCTAATCGTCCCTTCCAAGAGGATCGTCTGGATCCGCCACTGTGCCCAGGTCCACGGACCGATAGCGATAGGACCGTGCGTTAATCACGCACTGGGAAAGAGGATGGTTAAAAATGTCCAGAAAGATGTGACATCGTTTACGGACAGCACATAAAGTGAGAATATATTTTTAGTTTACTGTTTGTACTGTGTCAAAACGATTTAAGAAGGTTGAGTATGTCTATAAAATATCTTTTTGAATAAATTAAAGTTAATAATAAATTTGTTATTTCAATATATATTGCAAAATATCAAAGTCACCCATGCTCACAGGCGCTTTCAGAGATTCAGAAATGGGGGTTCGTCTGTACCAGAAGGTTTAAGCCATTCAGAAGTTCATACTACGCTGAGAAAGGCTCTCATACATACTCACGAAAGGGAAATTAAAAAGTTTCGCGTAAAGAAGGATTTTAAAGCGTATGAGGTATGAAATTAATGAACCGAAACACATAAAATATTTGCCAGTTTCGTATTAACTTTCACTTTTATGTGCTAATGGGGGTGTCACGGTACCCTCGTGATCCTTGTGCGCACGTCTATGCCCATGCTTAATAGCTATTGAAGGATTAGCCCTATTCAAATTTAACTACCTCTCTGATTGCAAATTCTCAGACAGGACACCTCATTCTCATATATAATTTTTCGATTTAATAACTTTTGGTTCAAAGTTGCACCATGGAAAAATGTTAAATTAAAGCCTACGGGGAAATCGAAACCGTATATGAATTCTCATCTGAATCGTGTCGGACTGGACGTGAGAGGGTGAGAGCCTATGCTGGTTTCTCTCATAAAAATGATCTTTTAATGCTGAAGAATAAAGAAACATTATGTGGTATTCAGGGTGATACCGATTCCGCGTTGTAACTGAGCTTTATTTCATTTAAAAGTCAAATAAAATGGAAGTTGAGGAGTACCAATCATAATGGGGTCGTTTCCAAAATTTTAAAAGTATTTTTTTCTGAAAGAGCATGCTTAAAAACATAGGATCTAACCATTTTTTAAATAATTTATTCAAGCTTAATATTTTTAAAAAATTACTTAAATCGGTGTGCTTTCATTGTTTACACTTCTGGAGTGTGACATCACAAAAGATGAAATGCCATTCAATGTTGCCATTCACAGAACAAAATATTTAATTATCATCTTTACTCATGTGTATTGGCAACGATATGGTTGATAGCAAGAGTAGAGCGCAATTTTAATTCGCTGCTTGATTATCATAACGTGGAAACGTAGCAGAAAGATGCGGCAAAGTACATCATTTGTGACGTAATTAAGACCAAGCCCTGTTTGAAAAATCGGACATTTTAAAAAATTAATTAAAAGGAAAAACTGTTGGGAAAATGAAAGTGTTTTCTGGGTCTGTGTATTTTTTTTTTTTTGCTCATTCTATCCATTTCAATGACTAAAAGTAATACCTTTGACTGAAGGAAACCACCCCATTATAGTAGACGAGTCTTTTCTTTCATTAAAATTAATATCAATTGGCTGAAGATGCTGTTCAAAGTTAAGATGGTACAGAGCTTTGCTTCATTTAAAGGTCAAATGAAATGGAATTTGCGGAGTGCCAATCAAAATTATAGTAATGTAATGATTCATTGCTTTCATTAAAATTATTATCACTTAGCTAAAGACGCTGTTGAAAGTGTTGAGATGGTTTTAAGTGAATTCATACTTCCCAAATTAATTATGAAATCCAAGAAATAATTGTATTTTATGATTTTCGAAACAAGACATTTTCTTAAATATTATAAGTAATTAAATACATTGAGTATCCAATTTCTCATTCTTTGGCTGCGCAAGTCGTACTTTCTGTAAATTGTGAGAGTTTGATTAACTCGAAACTTCACTTCTAAATAAGTATTTGATATTTGTTCAAGCACAGCGTTTTGTATTTCAAGGTTGTCAGGCCGATTTTCATTTCATTGCATTAAAATGTCAAGGCTCATATGAGGCAGTGGAAAGCAAAGGGATGCAAGTATTTTTTTGAAGTTTTTTTGAGTTCCCCTTTCAAAATAGAAAACGTTTCACATAAACAAAAAAAAAAAAAAAACTGATTGCAACAAGCGCTATAAGAATGTATTTTAACTCTATTACGAGTATATTATTAAAATATAACTGAGAAGTACAATGTGGTGCAAAAATGCTGAATAGGTCAAATATGCTATGTTGAGCAGTCCGTATCAATTGGTTTTCAAAATCAAGGTGCATTTAGTGGAAGCAGTAAACAAAACAAGAAATTCCATCCAAAACTAAACAAGCCTACTTTCCCGTATATTAATATCCACTTTCTAGTATCTAAACAATATTCTCAAAATTAGCTAAATTGCAAATTATTTCCAACATAGCTTATTAACATTTTAAGTTGATTTCTAGAAATAAAATATGTCTTGCTCATCTAAAAAAATAGATGCGTAAAACATTAATAAACGAACAAATAGAATAGTAGCACCTTTTAAACAAATCAGCTAATATATTATTTTTCATTAAAAAAAGTCTTGAATCGCTTTCAAAAAGAATAAAAATTAATGAACTCATTAAAACAAATACAAATTATCAAAATAAAAAAAAATATTATCGTTTCTTCCCCTGTTCCCAAAAAATAATTAAAAAAAAAGAACAAATGCACTTTCAAAAAATAAATAAAAACAATAAATGTCAACTTAAGGAAATAATTTTCATTATATATAAAAAAAAATCGTATGATATTATCTTTTTATTTCAAAAACACTAGCTGCATATCCCGGCTTTGCACGGTCTACCTCGAAAATAAAAATTATGTCAAGTGTGTAGTTGTGTATGTATGCGTGTGTGTAGGACATGGATGCAACCTGGAGACGGTTTTCGTAATAGGAGCAGCATCGTGAGGAGCTGGTCGACGGTGATGCTGCAGAGGGTGCTAGCGGGAAAATAAAATGATAGCACATCAAAACAGTCAAATGAAAGCAATAAGCAATCATGATTGCTCAAAAAAAAAAAAAAAAAAAAAAAAAAAAGAGAGAGCGAGAGAAGATAAGTCGCCAAACAGCCCTTTTTTTTTTTTAATCGTAGGAAGTGAATGGGCTCTTGGACTCTATGGGTGCTTTTCGCGGGCTTTCGAATGGGATCTGAATCAAAGAAGTCGGATAATTATTTCGGGTAGAAAGAGCCATTTAATACCTTTTTTGGCGTTCAAAAACCCCCTAGGTTCCTTCTCGGGGGCCCAAGTACCTCCTCGCCAAATTTTTATTTATGTAGATAAAAGACTTCGAATTTCTCTGTCAAAAACTGAAATATACATTAATTTATACTTTAGCGTGAAAATAAAAAATCATATTAACGATAACTATTTCACAGTAAAGGCAATGGCTACGGAGTCGGAGTCAATCTCATTTTGGGCTTAAGAAGTCGGGTGTCGAAGGTTTTTAATTCAAGGAGTCGGAATCGGCCAATTTCTCTCAATGTTCGCAACTCTGCCAATGTTTGCGGAGTTGGAATCATTCTGAGACAAAGGAGTCGGAGTCGAATACTTTAAAATTCCAAGAGCTTGAGTCAGTCATTTTCCCTCCGTATCTAAATTTTTTCCAAATCTACGAAATCGGAGTCCGACTAATTTTCGGGTACTTAAATCAGAGTCGACTAAATACTGACAATTTATGGTGTTGCGTGTTACAAAAAAAAAAACTGATTTTAATATTTTTTGAAAAATTAAATTTTAAGCATATTTTTCCAAATTTTTAGCCTCATGCGCGAACTGAAGATGTCAACTTAGAATTATTTTTTATAATTTTTCCCCAATTGAAGGTACCAAACTGCAACTTTTGAGAAATAACGCGATTCCGAAAGAAAAAAAAAATCGAATTTTTCGAACCACCCTACTAAATAGCCTAACGCAGCCACATTAGAAAGAAAACTTCTAGTGTCATCGGCCGAAATTTGTTAATTCCAAACTCACTCATGACTGCCAAATTATGGAAAGATCGCCAAATGGGTTAGACCTTATTTATCCCAAAGTATTTGTAAAACAGCCTTATTTTATTTTATTTTTTTTTTTTTTGCACCATCAGGCACTAGATGCATATTTCTTTCCAGCAAGAATAACAATAATAACCTCCTGAAGGGTAATATTAGTTTTGTTAGTTTTGGTTTGTGCAATGGTTTTTGCAGTTGGTACCTTGTACCTTGCACTTCCTGGTACGGAAGGAAGTAGTTTAGATTTCACAAACAAATGCACTTAAGTTCATTTCAAAAAATTCTCTTTCATTTGCGAATCAAAGTTCAAAGGGGAATACGTGACTTTTTTTGGTATTTTAAGTTACGCTAGATCATAAACTTCTGGAAACCCTGCCATTTTTCTTTCCTGGTGAATTCTGCAGCTGCAATATTCGGATAAAGTCATTTAATGAACATAGAGCATTCAGCCTTTTTATTATTATTTTCATTTTTCTTTTAATGTAAATAAATCTTAAATGTGTTAATGGGAATAAAAGCTAACGATTGTTTTATCTGCAAAAGTGATAGCAAATTTAAGAGCTGTGTTAAGCATATTTCTTTTGTGATTTAAAAGTCTGATGTACCATATGAAATACTGCAGTGTGTTATCAACACTTACATATGTAATAGCTAACTTGTTTCATTTTTGAAACAAGTACATTTAAACTCTATTAATATATTAACAACGAAAAGTTTTGAGGGAAAACTTGTTTCAACCACATGCCTTCTAATAAACATCATATATATGAGTGCTGGGTGCTAATATTAACCTTGTGTTATTTAATGAACATACACCATTCAGTTTTTTATTTTTCATTATTTTCATTTCACTGTAAATGTAAATAAAACTTAAATGTATTAATGTAAATAAAAACTTTGGAATGCTTTACATGCATGATTGTGAATTCAATAACAGTATTTAGTCAGGCTTTTTTTCTTACTTAAAAGTATTTTGTATGCCTTATAAAATACCTAATGTGTTTTAGCAATGCTTTGAAACAGAAAAGTGTTTAACTGCAGTTGACATCTGGTAGACAGCAGATGGCTTTCAGACAGACGATTGAGAATCATATATCATATAGTGAAAAATGACGAACATTTTTGTTTTTTTGTTTTATGGGTATACAGAACAGTAGCGATGTTAAATGCTTCACTTAAGACAGAATACAGAAATGTGGCTGAATAATACTTGGAAGAAAAAAAAATGTTTTTTATAAACTAAACTTTTATATTTTGAAACATTTTAAAAAGCCATTACGTTATGTCGTAACGTCTTCATTGTTTTATTAAGATCTCTAATATATGCACAACTTTCACATTCTTATTATTAAAAGGGATACTGCCCTTCCTAGAGAATATAAAAAGGTAGCGGTAGATTTATAGTTTGTATAAGAGAAAACAAACTGCTGTTGTACGAAATGCGACTGGAAAATTCCCCACGTATTTTGTCTTTTAGCATGCAAGTATCCCTTAAAGTGTAACTTTTAAAAAACAAATTGTAAAAAATTGATTTTGTTTCTGACAAATTCAAGTTTTCTCAATCAAGAAAGCGAGATTTTGAATTTAATTTTCACTTCCATTTCAATTCTTGGCCGTTTCTCTTGGAAGTAAATAAATTCTGTAAAAGCTGTTTCTCATTCAACGCAGTTCATGTGCTAAGAAAAAAAAGTTACGGTTGCTACACAGTAGGTAGTACAGGGTGGTTGCAATAATCAACGTTCGCACTTCCAGTTCAATACGGCAATAAGTGCAAATTTTTAATTTTTGATTTTTTGGTGGTACTGCTGTGATAACATGTTGGACTCAAATACAATTAAATAAAATACATTTAGTTTTAATATATTAATCTTAGAAATTTAACTAAATTAAGTTTTAACGTATTTTTTTTTTCTTCTTTCAATTTAAAATTTGAAATCTACAAAAATATACATTGGAAAGTTTGGGTTGGGGGTTTGAGAAAGTTGCTGTTGGGGGAAGGGGTATGAAAAGGAAAAGAGTAATTCAAAAACATACGCAGAGAGCACATACACACATTAATCTATCCCTACATATATAAAGGGAAAGAAATACTTCGGATTTAAATTTATTGTTTTATTATTGTTATTTTATCGTATTATAAAAAGTTGTACAATATTAAGATTTATTCTTCAAAAAAAAAAAAAAAAAAAGCGTATGCTCGGATCCGGGAGTACTAAGTAATAAGGGTTAGTCCTAAACCTCCCACTGTTTTCAACCTGGTTGTAGCAATTTAAATGTTTATATAGCAAGAAATTAAAACTGTGTAAAATGAATAAAAGAAAATCTACACACATCAAACATCAATCTATGTTTATTTACAGGAGATATATAAATGTGTTTAATCATCATCGTCGTCATCATGCTGTGACCTCAGCAGTCCCAAATTCCGAGCCAAATTCTTGCATTTGATCACCACTTCTTCTTGGACAAGGTTAAACGACATGGCGATGATGGACAAGCCCATTATCAAGTAAATGCAACAAATAATGAGCTTTGCCTGCCCGCTCTGAGCATCGAAAATGTCCGATCCCGGCACCAGGTCTCCGAATCCGATGGTACTAAGGGTGATGAAGCAGAAGTAAGCACCGTTTAGGAAAGTCCACTTTTCCCAGAGAGAGAACAGGACAGCACCCCCACAGATGTATCCCGTTACTAGGAGTAGCACCATGTACATCGGCACGCGTTGCTCCTCAGCTGTGGAGTTGTCGCGATATACGCGCTCGACGACTACAGGTGTAGGTTCTGGCATGACGACGACGCTGGTCGTGTTGTTGGAGATTTGTGATTTTGTTGGTGAAGATGAGAGGGGAGGGGAGTTTCCGCTGAGGGTTTTGTCGTCGCCATTGCAGAGCTCTAATGTCGATATTTCCATAGGTTTATCCAAAGGAGCTGGAAAATAAAACAAGATTTAGACAAAGTTGGCCACTATACCCTGTTCTACGAGAAGTGATAGCGGATACATAAAGGGAATCGCCAGTTTATCGTCAGAACGTGTTACAGTTACGGTTTCTCCGCTAAATGGGAGGTTCTATTCATTGAGACGAAAGTTAATAGGTCGAGTTTTTGTTCCTTTAACATTTGATTGCATTTCAATCAAAGCTTTCTCATACGCGAAATTTATGCAAAAATAAATCTTTTTTTTTCTTATAAGAGCAGATATTTTTTTTATAATTTTGATTTTATGCATGATTTTAGAAAGAAATCGTTTCAGTCAAAAAGGTTTCCTGTTTCCAAAAAGTATCATTCTCTAAGGAGCGCTACTTCCCGTCTTTCCAAGACAACACTGTTAAAAATTTTCCGGAAATTTTTCGTTAAAAATTACTGGCATCCAAGTTGCCAGTACTTACTACCGTAATTTACCTACTATACTGTAAAATTTTACGGTAGAAAAAAAATGAGAACACTGCGCTGTGGCTAGTTGTACTGAGGAAAAAAAGAACGAAGCTCATGCAGTAGGTCCGAACCTGCAGCTCCTTCGAGATTCAAGAGCGCTTCGCTATCCACCATCCACCATGCAAGTTGGACGCGAAAAATTAACGCAGATGAAGAAATTTATGCCTTGCACTATAAGTCACGTGGTGTTCAAATTGTCGCTGCTATCGCTCACTTTTTCCCGTACATTTTACGATAAAGTTTTTCTTTACTGCAGACACTCCGTTTTACCGTAACAGTTACCTGAAAATTTTCCTGAATTTGTAACAGTGAAGCGGACACGAATATCATGTTGCTTTGCTTACCTACGCTATCACTTCTCAAAAAATAGGGTATTCATAACCATAAAAAGTTTCTCTCTTTTCCCGTTTTACATGCTCTCAAGGGAGCTCTGACCCAAGATGATCAAGATTGAGGAAGTATGCTGCCATGATAACACAGAAGTCGTATCAAAGCTTTTAAACCAAATTGAGTAATTGACCCGAGGTGGTTCTTTGTGACGTATTTTACCAGAATACAAAATTACATAGTAATTTGAGAGGGTGGGAAATATTTTTTTAAATTTTTTGAAATTGTGGCGTCTGAATCAGAAACTTTAAAATGCAATATCTCAATTTAAACTCGATCGCAGGTACCACTTTTGAGCTTAGCACGGCAGTATGATTAACTGGTCTGCCAAGTGTGTGTGTGTGTGAAAGGATTGAACCCTGGAGTTGAAAGTTCAAGAAATAATACTTGGCTTACTACTTTTGAATAACAATAGTTAAAGAATGAGATTTTATGTTGAAAAGTCACGTTTCGGGACTTGATGGTATTTATCGGTTTCAACACCGCTAAACTATTGATTAAACGACTGCAGTTGCTTCGTTGTAACAATTAGAAAGAACTGCGGAGATTTTGAATAAGAAATAAAAATGCTCCATTCTTACTTTTCGTCACTTCTCCAACCTGCTGTTTCTGAATCGGAATCGGCTGCGTCCTCCTGGGGTTCCTGCATAAGAAGCAAAGATGAGAATAGGTGAATTTGAACGATCGGGCCAAAAGATCTCCGATGTTGGTGAGGCACAGAAGCATCAACGGAATACCAAACAGAGCGTAGAATATCGTCACAACTTTTCCGACGTCTGTCTTCGGAGCAATGTTGCCATAACCTGGTGGAAGAAAAAGCACTTATATTAAATTTAAAGTTTAAAAAATCCCCGACCCTGATTGACCTTACATTAAAGTTATATACTTGATAGTATTCGAACATTAATTTACATCTGATGATCTGTCATGGCATGCTAACCTCATTGAAAACTAAATTCTTCATCCTTTTTTACTTCCTTTTACAAAAAAATGAAGTATTGTATTCGCGAAAAAAATTTCACTCAAAATTCGGCTTTCATTTCCATTTTGCTCACTCCCGAATTAATGTTGAGTTTTTTTTTCAACCCGACCACTCGCGGATAAGTGCCTAAGAACGTATAAACACCCGAAATATCCATTTTGACATTCCTCGAGTTAATTACGACGACGTTTCACGTGACTTCCGTATGTACGTATGTGCGTATGTATGTCGCATAACTCAAGAATGGTATGTCCTAGAAAGTTGAAATTTGGTACGTAAACTCTTAGTGGAGTCTAGTCGTGCACCTCCACTTTTGGTTGCGTTCGGGTGTTTCTAAAGGGGTCTTTCGCCCTTTTTTGTGGGGAAATCATTGTTTATTCCGATGTATACTCAAGTGGTGTTATAATTTGGCGGACACTTGGCGATATATCCCCAGTTTTTGGTCACCAAGTTTTGTCGCCATCTTGGCGACAAATTTGGCGATTTTTTTTCTTAAAATCTGCTTTCAATTTGGCCACTGGTGGTGATACTTAGAGAGTAAACTATTGAATCACATTAAAATTTCCAATAATGGGAAAATGACATTAAAATTGGAGTAAAAGGAAGTCATGTGATGCACACATTAGCTCGTTTTTCCCGAACTTCTTACATTTTTGGAATCTTTTCTCAAAATTTGCTTTATTTGCAATACTAATAGCGTCTAAAAGTACTGCTTCCTTTCTTTATTACGTGCTAAGACTCAGAATGAGATATTTCATTTCGGTTCCTAATAGGTGATGACGGTTTTACACTGTTAATTCAGGGTTCTGAATGCTGTAAATTGATTTGAGGTATGCTGATCAGAGCTTGACTAGATCAATTTATCACCTCTTGTGTTGTGTCTTTGGTGCTAGCACTTAATTACTCGTCAAAATGTCGAAAACAAATGATCTCAAAGATTTGTTGTTAAGAAAAAGAAAAAAAAAAGTTTATTGTGTACACTAATCAAAACCACAAAATCTACGGCAGTAATATAAAAGTCAGTAACATATTAAAACAAGACATGGTGAGATAATGTTCAGTTTTAGTTATACTGGTATCACATAAAGAGAAACTGCAGCATACATACTGGAACGTGGTGCGGCATGTATCCTTTATCGTACGGTTCAGACGCTGCACACCATAGTTGCCAGACTTTATAAAAAGGAATGACGTATGCACTCACACAGTATTGTATACAAACCTTATACTTAGTTCTGACTTCAAAATTATGTATGGTTACGATATTTAGGAGGGCAAAAACTATTTTATCGTAAATATTTCTGCCGGAATATTATATGCACTCAACTCAAAATAAGGATTTGGCAGCTAAAAGTAATCAAGCTATACAAAGGTTAAGGAAATCTCACTTTGCGCCTATACTGTGCGTTTGACTGCTTTCTAGAAATAGTTACAAGAAATACAGGGGCGATGTACCCCGATTTACCCTATAAGGAGGATGTAAATATTTTCTCAATATTTTCCTATCAGCGAGTTTCAAACTTCTTCCAAGAGCACATTACAGAATTTTCTGCATTTTGAGTGTTCACAAAACAGAGTTTGTGGCAATTTTTCAGCTTGAAACTGTTTTATTTACAGTCCTGATAACGTGTACGTTTTAAATGTTCTTTAGACGAACCAAATGTTGTCAAACCGATTTCAGCTTCATTCGTTATCCGAAGTTCACATCCTTTGCTTTCTTTTCTTTGGATATTGTCCAAGCATTCGTCAAAGTATGTGTGTGGCACAATCAGGGGCAAGAAGTCCTTGACGCAAAATATGCAATCTAAAGGCACCGCTAGATGAAAGAAGACTTGACAGCGGAGGGGACAGAAATATAAACAAGGTATCTTTCTAGAATCATTTATTGAGAAGTTGGGAAATCAGCACATTCTTCATAAAGGACTAATGATCTGCACACAGTCTGGCAATCAGAGATGGTGAGCAAGGCACGAAGTAACGCGATAATCAAAACAATCATCTTTCCATTTATTAGTGTAATGATTTAACTTGACGCCAAAAAAAAAAAAAAACTGGTAGCGTTGAATGGAATTGTTTCCAAAATTTTAAAAGTTTTTTTTCTGAAAGAACATGCTTAAAAACAGAGGCGCCGACTCCATGGGGCCTGAGGGGGCCCGAGCCCCCTCAAAAGTATTTTTGAGGGGGCACAGCCCCTCCAATAAATCAAGAAAAGTATTAGTTATATTATGTTTTCTAAACTCATAAATTTATCTTTTATTTTCCTTGTTTGAAGATAGTTTACCTTGTAAAATACATTCAGTAATGAGTTAAAACAAATAATTATTACGGTAGTAAACAGGTTAACGGAAAAGGAGTAGTGTGAATAATGATGGTGTTATAGTGCTGCAAGCACACTTAAAATTTGTCCCAGTGCGCGAACTTACGGGTCAAATCCGTTGCCGGTGGGCAGCGCTGCGGCGAGCTCATTTAAGTGTTGCTGATCTGTAAAAATTATATGAGGGTTTGATTTGTATATTAAATGGGAGGTGTGATAGTTTTGAGTACTTTTGGGAATTGTGTTTAAAAGAAAAATCTTCACAAAATGATGATCCTTCGCTTCCTCGGAATCGACGTATACCAAAGTATGAAAACAAAACGAAGCCAGCTCACCGCATACTTTCAAAATCCCAAAGGCACTTTACATTGAGGTTTGTGAAATGGTGCAATCTTGCATTATTGGGCGGTTTACATCACCTTGACTCGCAAAGATCATTGCAGTTGAACAAGAGTGCTTGCTTTTATTAAACAGAAGTGAAACAAATTTTGAAAAATCAATTGAGTTTTCAAAAATAACCTAGACATTGAGAGAGTGCGTTTACACTTGAATATGTTAGCCGGTATAACTAATGAAAAAACTGGTCTTAAAAAAAAACATGCGTAAATTAAATTACCTTTTTACGAAAATACTGTGCGTGTTTGTATTTATTTTTTCCTTTTTTCAAAGCCAAAAAATACTTGTCAGGTTTGTCGAGTTTTTGGGGTTCTAATGTTGATTATATGACTTTAAAATGCTTTAAAAAAACTTTAAAACTCACTATTTTTCATCTCAAATTTAGAAAATTTCCCCCGGTTCCCCCCCCCCTTTTTTTAAAAAGTCTGCGTCTCTGGGAATGCCTTTCCATTCAAGTCAAGTGTTCTTCCTATCTTATAATATCAATGCTTAGCTACGGCACTGCACGGCTCCCCATAAAATAGAACAAAAAAATCTCTTACTAAGACAAGTGATATGATTTAAAAGTTGAACCAGAGAATTTGTAAACCAATTTTTACATTCTTTTACCTCGAAAACGCCGTGTCACATACTGTTTATTTGTTAAAATTATACACACTAGAAAATATGGCATTTTCAAGGTACAAAAATCTGACCTTTATTTGGGGTGGGGGACCTCCGAGGGATTACATAACACCCTAAACCCCCGGTAATGTCCGGCCCCCTCAATAATTTTTGCAAGTCGGCGCCCCTGCTTAAAAACATAGGATCTGACCATTTTTTAAATAATTTATTTAAATTTATTTAAAAAAAAATACTTAAATCGTTGCGCTTTCATTGTTTATAATTCTGTCGTGTGACATCACAAATGATGAAATGCCATTCAATGTTGCCATTCACAGAAAAAAATATTTAATTCGCATCTTTACTCACGTGTAATGGCAACGATATGGTTGATAGCAAGCGTAGAGCGCAATTTTAATTCGCTGCTTGATTATCATAACGTGGGAACATAGTAGAAAGATGCGCCAAATTGCGTCATTTGTGACGTCATAAAGACCACGCCTTGTTTGAAAAATCAGACATTTAAAAAAATTAATTTAAAAAAAATTGTTGGGAAAATGAAAGTATTTTCTGGGTCCATGTAATTTTTTTTGCTCATTCTATCCGTTTCAATGACTAAAAGTAGTACTTTTGACTGAAGGAAACCACCCCATTGGGGCCCGGAAATTTTCCGGAAAAGCAATACCGGAATGGCGTTCCGATACAGCTTTTCCAGAAAAATAATTTCCTCTTTCACACAAAATTGGTCACGACTTAGGGTTCAACGCTTTCTTATTGGCGTTTCTGTACTTGAAAATTTACGAATTTACTCATGTTAATAATGAATGACTTGAGAATATATGTAATAAAATTTTTCAGGCTGTTGTACTTTTATGTATCTTAGGGAGTGAAAACCACTTTTATGAAACCATCATACTTTTATGAATTTCAATAAACTCAACAGTAAGGGGCACAGTTACTTAATAATTGGAATAGTCAAACGTTTTGAAAATAGCTTATTGACGACTATTACTTGTCGTAAGTTTGAAATCCGGTATCAAAGAAAGTAAAAAATTACTTTCTAAATGAATTTGAAGACCATGAGACAATCCAACATCTAATATGAGCAACTGCTGTGGAACTTGGTACCCGTTAGATCTGAACTTTTTTGTCGGTGACATCGAACCGGCTACCCTGAACCTCATTTCGACCGGACTAGACTCCTTTTTTGCATTTATGTTTTGTTGCAGTGGTGCAGGGAAGGGGGGGGGGGAGGTTGAGTGTGAAAACACCCCCTAGAGCCATTGGTTTTAACATAAATGCAAATTTTAATGCAGTAGTTTATGCTTAAGAAAGGGCTGTTTTGATCAAAAACCCCCTCCAGAAGGTATTTCTGGCTGCGCTAGTGTTTTGTTGGGATATTATTTTCTGAATTCATTACAAAGTTTAAATAATTATTTTAAAACCATCAATACATATTTTTATTACAAACAGTAAGTTAAGGACACGAAAGGGATATTGCATACTTTTATAGTTAGATTGCTTCCTAGTTTTTAGAAAAAAAAGAGAAAATGAGCTGCATCACATGACTTCCTTTTACTCCAATTTAATGTCATTTCCCCATTATTGGCGATTTTAATGTGATTCAATTGTTTACTCTCTAAATATCACCAACAGTGGCCAAATTAAAACCAAATTTAAAAAAAAAAAGAAAAAAAATCGCCAAATTCGTCGCTAAGTTGGCGACAAAACTTGGCGACCAAAAGACTGGCGATATATCGCCAAGTGTCCGACAAATTATAACACAACTTGAGTTTACATCGAAATTAACAATGATTTCCCCCCAAAAAGGGACAAAAGACCCCCTTAAGAACATCCGAATGCAACCAAAAAGGAAGGTGCACAACTAGACCCCACTAAGAGTGTACGTACCAAATTTCAACTTTCTAGGACATACCGTTTCTGAGTTATGCAAAATACATACACACATACGCATATACATACGTACATACAGACGTCACGAGAAAATTCGTTGTAATTAACTCGGGGGTCGTCAAAATGGATATTTTGGGTGTCTTTACTTTCCTAGGCATATATCTACGTGTGATCGGGTCGAAAAAAAAAAACTCAACGTTCATTCGGGGGTGGGAAAGATGGAAATTAAGGTCGATATTTGAGTGAAATTTTTTTCGCGAATACAATACTTCCTTTTTTTTTTGGTAAAAGGAAGTAAAAATGAACATCTAGCATCCATTTGAGTTTTTGCGGCTTGTTTCCAAATTATGTTTTTCGTAACCACGAATTGTGATAGGGCCCTACTCGTTGAGTTAATTGTTTCTATAAATGGAATGGAATAGAAATGACCAAGAAATTTGCACTCGTCATATTATGACTGGTGATTTTCTGGAATAGGTAATACAAAGCCTATCCATAAAAAAGAAATGGTGATTAGGATGCAGTATTAAAGATTTTACGGCCGATATCCACCAGTAAACTTATTATAAAGATTATTTACAGCGTTTAACGTTATGTATTTTTATTTCTTATCAAACTTATATGCTGGAAATTAGTAATAAGGAAATTTTGTGTTCAGTTGAAGTTTTGCTTTTTAAATTCATCCATGTTGATAATTTTCTTGAAAAAAAAGTAATTTTTACACACTTCTCCATTTTTAAAAGTAAAATCTGCTTAAGAACTGAATTGAATGAACGCAAAAGATTTGTTACCATGGCGGTGAAAATTTGTCTTCTTAACACATATTAAACAACGAGTTCGTTTATTCTCATCGTCATGGTAATCTAAAAAATCAGAGCAACATCATTTTTGGTCAAGTGAGGATAGTAGGCAATTCGTCATTATGCACTCCCCCCCTGCCGACCCCCCTCCCCCAAAAAAAGAGATGTCTGATTAATTTATTTGTAGATCCTGGAGAACTGAAAGTCTCCAAGAAATTATAGCGGGATATTTTTAGGCACCTTCTTGTCTCTATACTGAAACGAAGCTATTAAAATTCGTTCTTTGGTACTAACAACAAAATAAACAAATCTTAGGCCAAAAACTATTTTATTTGGATCGCTTTATTTTATTACATTTGAGTTGAGCATCTGTTGAGTTGAACATAGTAGTCATCATCATCAGTGAATATCATCGGTCCCTACAAGTGAATAGTCGTCATTTTCGTCATTAGGATTCTTCATCATCAGGAATTAGATAGACATCGTAGGTGACTTGTCGCTATCATTGTTTAGTAGAATCATTGTTTCGGTCGGACTCATAATAAGTCATGGTTAGTAGTCACGGTCCATTGGACCTTTTGGTGATCTATCAAATGCTCACATAGTCAATATTTGGTGGTCGATCAACTTATCGTATAGTCAAATAGTTTGTTGAACGATCAAATATTCATATATTCAATAGTTTGTTAAATGATCAAATAGTCAACAGCTTGGTGATGGATCAAATATTCATATATTCATAGTGTATATATACACAGCAAAAAAGTCATATTTTTCTAAATTAACATTGATAATCAAACACATTTTTTTAAATAATCACTTCTTAAGAGACTAATATGCAAAGGCATCGAAAAATTAAATATAAATATGATCAAAAATCTATATACACTTTTGATACCCCACACATACAACCAACAATAAGTTAATATTTAGAATATATTTTCAGCTTTTTTTTAAATGTTTTTTTTTACCCGCAGGTTTTTATTGGCGGTTTTGGTGGTGTTATTTGAGTTCCCACAATATTTTTGTTATAGATAGGTTTGCATATCACAAGTACAACGCGGCATTTTTGCCCACTTATTTGTGTAGCCACATTTGTTTTATTTTTAACAGGCTTTATGTGAAGCACTTGGAGGTGTTTCTTCAAACTATCCAATGCATAAAATAATAGTAAGGCCAAGACACTGTACCAGAATCTTGACACATCGTGGTAACCAAAGTAGTTTGTGAGTTAAGCTCCGAAATAGATATATAGAGCCCTAGCTGCATTGCCCGGCTTTGCCCGGTCTACCTTGAAACTAAAAATTGTGTCAGGTGATGTATATTCAACAACAAGGCTTAAATTAAAAAAAAAAACAACCTTAATGAAAAATTTCCCTCACAAACAATGACGACAGATAATAAAATACTTTTAAGGAACTAAAATGAGAAATATGGGTTTAAAAAGCGTAACCATGGAAATACAGAATAAAATAAGGTAAAGTAAAAATGAGAAAGATAGAAATAAATAATGGATTCAAAAAGCGTAACCATGGAAACGTGTAAATAAAATGGTTAACAACTTGAATGGAGATGAGATTTTTTGAACTTGATTTAAAAAGCCTTATTACTTTTCTTCCCTTTGGAAATAGAAGCTTAGTTTTTCGACCATAGGTCGAGATAGATCTGGAGTAAAACATATCGCTTTTTCCAATGGTGTCAAAAAGAAAACTGGGACAATTCCTTCACTTTTTATTGATATATTTAATGAAGGAAGTGGTGCCTAAATCTCAGTTAAGCCTAAAAAAAAAATTGAGCTAAAAATGCAAATTAATTCCGCCCCAATTAAGTTAGAGCAGCGTTTCTTAATTTCTTTGATAAGTGGAACCCTTTTAAATATTCACTTTCTTCGTGGAACCCCCTGCGCTATCCTAAAAAGCATAGTTTGCATGCAACATTCTAGGAATGGTTTATTTTCAATAAAAGCGCTTTTTTGTTTTCAAAAAATATTTTTCGACCTAAAAACACTAAATTAAAAATTTATTCGAATTTCTCTGAATACTATACTTTTTATTTAAATGGTAAGAGTAGTTCCTATTTTTACTATGACAGATACATCCTTAATATCAGGCTTTCTGGAAAAAAAGTTGCATTCTCAGATCAGGTTCAGCACTTTGTCTGTGGTAATATATACAGTGGCTCTCAAAAGTGTTCGTATACTTTGAAATTTTTTAGTAAAACCAAAATAACTCGAAACTGAATTCGAATATGAAGTGCAATATTTTTTCACATCATTCCTAAGTCATTCTAAACACAGCCCATTGGTTCTTTTCAAAACATTGACGGATCTTCTTTTTGAAATGGGTCAGAAAACAAAGAGACAGAGAAATAACACGCCACCAAAGTCATCGTACACTCAAATATTTTCGAATAAATTAATGTTTAAAATTATCATATGTCGTTTCATTAATATTTTTGCAGTGTGTTGACCCTTATAAGCCATTTGGCTTTAATTTTTTGTTTATTTATTCCTTAATATTGTGCTTATTACTGTAAAATGGCTGGTATTCGTAAAAAACCGCAAACACCATTCAAAATTTGAATTTTTTTCCCACAGTAGCGGTAAATTGGTTTGAAATGTCTCTAAATTAGTTAATTTTTTTGTTTGTATAGTAAAGTGCTTGATAAAGTGCTTTAAAGAAAGGAATCGGACCAAAAACAAGGTAAGAAAAGGTCAACCGGCAAAGCTGACAAAACGTGATCGGAGATTTAAAGTTAAAAAAAATTATGAAAAATACACATTTGAGTGATGTAAAAGTTTCTGCAGAGTTAAAAGAAACATTTTACATTTAGTTTTCACCTAAAATTGTTCGTCAAGTTCTCTGATTAGCTGGATTAAATGGGATCTCTTCCAGCAGAAATTTTCTTGATCGTGCGAAAAACAGAAAGCTTACGCTTTTCGTCGCAAAATCAATGATAAATAATCTCAAAACGTTTTAGAATTACGTCTTACTTACAGATAAAAATTAATTCAACATTTTTGGTTAAATTTTTGTATAATTGTAAGTAGAAGAAAAAATTATGAACTTAATCTTAAGAACTTAGTTGGATCAGTTAATCAGGACGGTGGAGGTGTTTTAGTGTGAGGGTGCATATCAGCATCAGGACTCGGTAGTTTGGAATTTTTTGATGAAATAATGAATCATGCTGTTCCTATAAATATTTTAAAAACCAATTTTGAACTCTTAGCCAAAAATTTGGTTATTGGAAACAACTTTGTTTTCTATCAAGATAACGATAAGAAGCACACGGTTTTCAACGTTTGCGTCCAGTGACTCGAAAATTGTCCTAAAATATAGAAAATACCCCCTCAATCTCCAGATTTTAACTTAATGTAACGTATTTATAGATATCTGAGGGCTAAATTACGAAAATAGGGCTTCAAAACGAAAATAGAGCTAGAAATAGTAAGACTCGAAGTGCGGTTGAACACTTACGCAGAAATCACGCAAAAAAGAAAGAAAGAAAAAGAAGAAATTTATTCCCAGACGTTTAAAAGGTATTATGAATGCTGTATGATATTCTACTAATTAATAACTTAATCAAAAGTTATATTATTCAATAATATATAGACCTTTTATAAAGTAAAGACTTTTGTGAGATAAAATTTTCGGCACTTTTTGGTTTTTGATTTTTAAAAAATTAAGCTTTAATATTTTTTAAAAACTTTTCATGTAGTTTTGTTAAAAATAGATCATAGATCTTATAATTAAATAACCTATTCCGAAATATTAATTCTAACCAATGGATTGGGGCCTATTTCATTGAATGTCGAAGGTGTACGAAGACTTTTGGGAGCCACTGTAGTTTTGTTCACAGATAAATTGAAAACATAAATTTAGTTGCAAGTAGTAAAAATGCCAACAAGAAATTTTGTGACAATTGACGATTTTTCTCTTTAAAATTGCACCAGAATTTCACTGGATGGTATTATTTTAAATTTCTGGTGCAAGGAAGGATAATTTGCCATTTCAATAAAAGAGTCGGTTTGAAGAGCTGACATAATTGTAGGCCACATTGACAATAAAATGGCTTTTTAATCCACGATTGATATTTTCTCAGCGGAAAATACTTATTAGAGACGAACTCAAACCTAATTTTTAAGTGACTAATTTGATCGGTTTGTAAAAAAAAAAAAAAAAGATACAAGTTTCGTGGAACCCTTGAGTGATCTCCATGGAACCCTGGGGTTCCGCGGAACGCAATTTAAGAAACACTGAGTTAGAGCATTGAAACAAATTGCGTAAAACGCGGAAAATTCTACCCTTTCCAAAGATATGTAATATTAATATATGTGCAATTAATTTTTCACCCCCCATATTCGGGAATTTATTTGAAAATTGGGGCTAAATTGGAATAAAAGAAGAACTACACGTCGAATTTTTTTCGAACTGGGCTGCAAACCTTCCGGGGCTAAAAGAAAGATACTGTGAAAATTTCAGCGCAATCGGCCGGGTAGTTCTCGAGCTTTGCGCGTTCAGATAAACAGACGCTTTTTGGCGATTTCAATTTATACTATGTAGAGAAAAAATGTAATGAAGAGATTAACCACATTATCGTCATGTTAGAGGTAGCTATACTTTAATAGTTCTAAAATTAATCACAAGTCAAAAGAAAGCAATGCTTATTTTAGATTCAATCTACACAGCTTTTAAAGAAATGAAAGGAATTCCTCCGAATTTATCAGTAATTAGAAGATTCGAATTGTTGTGGCTAATAAAAACTAGTTGTTATGTTTGAGCATAATTCATTTGTAACAGTGCAAAGTGTTGCTGTAATTGAATATTCAGTACACTGATTTATAAAACAAATATTTCCCTTTTTGCACCGTGTTGATATCAATACTTATAGGGGAAAAAAAAAAAAAAAAAAAACTGAACCTACATGTGTTTCGAAGTTTCCCCAAAAATATTAAAAACATAAACAAATTTTTTAAAAAAAGTTTGAATTTTCAGGTCTTGAATGTATTTTATATTTTTCGCAATCACGAATTGCGATAGGACCCTACCAACGCCTCCCGTACCTGGAAGCCTGCTTACGCATTACAGTACTAGAGTCAATGCGGTGTCTCTAGTGCGGTGATGGCTTACGGGGGTGAGCTAGAGAAGGTCACGTGGTTACTACACGTGGTTAAGACACAGTCCAGTCACATTAATGTGACCGTCTGTCAAAAGCCAGAATAACCACCTTTCGCAGAGCGGACTGCTGCGAGACGTGCAGGAAGAGAGTCACTAAGGTCCCTGAAGGTGTTCTCTGGGATGTTGAGCCATGTCGACTCTAATGCCGTGGCCAGCTGCGCTACATTACGCGGTTGAGGATCCATGGCGCGATTGGGTTTAAGTCAGGTGAGTTTGCTGGCCAGGGGAGGCGGTAAACTCATCCTGGTGCTCTTCGAACCACGCACGTACATTGGCAGCTGTATGGAACCTCGCATTGTCCTGCTGGAAGATACCATCATCCTGAGGAAAAACAATGCGCATGTAGGGGTGGACATGGCCCGCAAGGACAGATGCGTACTTGTATTGATCCATCGTGCCTTCCACATTGATCAGTGAACCCAGAGAATGCCAGGAAAACATTCTCTAGACCATAATGCTCCCGCCTCCAGCTTGGACCGTTCCGGCAATGGTTGCAGGGTGGTTCCTTTCAGAGGTTTCACGCCTTATACGCCAACGTCCATCTGTCCGATGGAGCATAAAACGCGATTAATCTGAAAACGCTACCTGTCGCCGCTCAGTGGACGTCCAGCTGCTGTATTGGCGTGCAAATTCTAGCCTTCGTCGCCGATGAACAGCAGTCAGCATAGGTGCACGAACCAGGCGTCTGCTTCGAAGGCCCAGACGCAGCAATGTTCGCTGAATAGTAGTTTGGGAGACACTTTTGGTAGCCCCTTGGTTCATTTTGGTGGTTAGTTGCTGAACGGTACCCCGTCTATCTGCCCGAACGCATCTCCGCAACCGTCATTAGCCTCTGTCATCTATGGCCCGTGGTGCACCACGTTTGCCACGTCGCTGATTTTGGACAATCCCATTTTGCCATGCAGGTACACTTTTACCACGGCGGCACGCGAACAGTTCACAAACTCAGCCGTTTCTTAAATGCTTCCACCCTTGGCCCGAAAGCCAATGATCATGCCCTTTTGGACGTCGGATAAATCGCTTCGTTTCTGCATTACGCCAACGTTTGAAATGTTTTCCGAAGCCCTCACACACCTTTTATATACCCTCAACTGCACTGTGCTGCCACCTGCCTTCTGTGATTGGTTATTTAACTCTGACGTGAAAAGTACGAGGTGGTCACATTAATGTGACTGGACTGTGTATGAGAACATGCGAGAGGAAGGAAATACGTTGGCTGTTGGCTACGCCAAGTTCAGAGCTCGTGTATGATGAATTTTTTCTGTTGATAGTTAGTATTTGATTATTTTGAATGAATAAAAATGCCTATTAAACGTGCAGATTATGGCTGCAAAGGAAACTATGCTTCTGGAGAAAAAGTTTCTATTTTCCTTAACTATTTTACAATTTAAATTACAACCCAGGGAATAGGAACAGTGTGACGCTGGGGGGGGGGGGTGATGTACATCGCAGATTATTGTGAAAACGTCGAGAGTTTTACTTTTAATTAGTTGCAGACTATGGAATTTCTTTGGATAATGTATGAAGTGAAATGAACAGTTTCATTACCCCCTCCTTCTTTTTTAGAGAAAAAATACCATCATTTTTCGATTTATTTAATAATTTCATCATTGCTGATGCTTTTTAACAAATGAAAGCAGAGCCAGTTAAATTAAATGGTGCTCTAAATGAGAATTTATATGGGTGTTGTAAAAATTGTAGACCACCATCTCTATTAGTGAAGTATCAGCCTGAATGTTACTTTTTGCATATTAATTTTTATTGTGAGTCCTTATTAACTAAATAATTAAAGCGTTAACTCTTGTTTGACCTCATGCGTAGCATAAATGGTAATAGCTGTTTTTTTATGAGCAATCATTCTATTCAAATAAAAGTTACTGTTCTTAAAATATTGTCTTTGTTTGAGTATCACTTTTATAAAATAGTTGAAAACATAACATATGCTAAACATAATACCCTTTTTTTCCCCCTTTCAAATATATTCCAGAACCGTTTCCATAAGAAAGGATTATTTGTACAAAATGTACCTTAAGTAAAAATTACATTAATACGTACAAAAACAAACTGCCTTTAAACAATTTAAACCTTTTTGTGCTCATTGATATGTAATTTAAAACATATGAGGAACTTTTATTCATTTGTCTGTAGTTATACTGAATTATTTTCCTCTTGAACTAATTATAGCATTTTGCCAAAACTGCAAAGCTACACCCAGGGAGTGTGTGCACAGGAGGGGGGGGGGGACACTTGTTGGCCAGGGCCTGAGCCTGAAAGGGTTCCAATGTTTTTAAAACTATGGATGAAATATGGAGTAAACGATTTGGAGGGGGCTTGGAAAAATCATTTGTGACGATCCCCAAAAGTTTTGTGTACGCCTCAGGCTACACCCAAAGGTCTTAAGCTAGTTGCATATTTTTGACATTTATAGCGAAGGAAAAGTGTGTGTACCGTGTACCAAAGTAGATAAAGTTGAGAAATCAAAAACAATTATTTATTCAAGACAATTTAAGGAAACTTCAAAGAACACAAGAATCTTTACAAATATTTTTTATTTATTTATAAACCTGCATAAAAAATATTACAGCTCTAAATAATTTTGCTTATTAGTTAATATTCAGATTTCTGGTTTTTTTTCTTGTATGTCTATTTTAAATTCAAAAAACGTGTAAAAGTAATATTTGAAATTATTTTGTTTTCAGCCCTGGAAAACGCAGTAGTTTTTCTTATAAAATCAGTACAAGAATTGAGGCAGTGAGAAGCAAAGGGATGTAAGTGGACATTTTCAAGTTTTGAGTAAACCGCGTTTAAAGATAAGGTCCTAGGTAGACTTGCATTGAAAAGTTTTTGTAAATCATGCTGTATAACAGCATCTATCAGGGCTACTAGTACTACCTCTTGCCCCAAGACTGAGAGGAGTTTCACCTACCATTTGTATTGGTTATCTCCAAGTTTTTAATTTTGCCACTTGCATTCTTTTGCTTCTCACTGCCTCAATTGATTTTGAGAGGTGAAGTAAAAATGGGCAGTTAAAATTCTGTTAGATCAGTGATTTAATTGAAAGCAAAAAAGATGCGTCGATTTTTTATTTAATTTTTAAATTGGTGCAACTTTGTAAACACGGTGCTTTTCGGACCGATTTCCGCCAAGTCACGGCGCGAGTGAACTGGCCTCATGTTGACCTCGTGACTCTCTCGTGAGAAGGCTTCCAGATATAAGAGGCGTTGACCCTACTTGATGGGTTTCTTGTTTATACCGATGGCTTTTATAGTAGTAATAACTTGAATTCAAAACGTCAAAATTGAAATCAATGCCAATGGCTGGATATTGGATGTTATTAGGGCTCGACCGATGGCATTTTTTGGCCGATGGGCCGATGCCGATTGTTGGCCGATTGTTCAAAAATGGCCGATGGCCGATTGCCGATTGTTTTCCTCCAAATGGCTGATTGCCGATGGCCGATGCTGTTGGCCGATGGCAAAAAAAAAAAAGAATCTAACATAAATAAATTGATAAGATTGTCAGGGATTTAAAGGATCATTGATTCATTTCACTTTACTTCCTTTTTTCGAATAAGGAATTATAATCCCCCCCCCCCAAAAAAAAATCAGATTTCGATCTAAATTTTTATTTAACGATCATCCAATTTAAACTTCACAAGTTTTATTCGGCGTATAGGTACATGCATATGTACCTAAGAACATATAGATGACCGAAATATCCATTTTGAACGCCTCCTTAGTTAATTATCGCAAATTCTCTTGTGATGTCTTCATGCGCGTAAACTTACGTCACTCAAAAAGTTATGAAATAGTAAGTTGAAAACTTATACGTACGTAGTATGATTTAAATGTTCGAGGACAAGTTGCGTAAAAATTTACCGTGAATAGTTCACATTACCGAAGTACATTTATCAACAAAATACGACTATGCACTTCTGCCAACGTTCGTATAGCTTTTAGAAGGACTCCTGGAAGACATTTAGCGCAACCTCCTGTAAGGCCTCTTGCGCTGCTGCTTTAACTTCATCGTGGGGAAGAAGGCAACTTTCATGTTGAGGATGCACGGTTCGATTGGTCAATACTCTGATATGACAAACAAATAACATAACGTTTTGTCGGACTTAGCTCCGTGTGACTTTTCCCTGTTCCCAGCAAAAAAACATTTGCATGGACGCCGCTTTCTTCCGTCAGGAGAAGATAAAGCTGCATCACAGAAGGTAGCGAAAAATGGTTTCCAAGAGTGTTTCCAAAAGTTATATGAACACTGGCAGAAGTACATAGTCCCTCAAGATAACCTTTTGAAGGTGGATGTGCTTCGGTGATGTGTACTATTCCGGGTAAGGTTTTATACAACTTGTTCACCGAACTTTTTGGATCGTACTACGTACAATCTGTATAGGGTATAGTTATGCATCTCCTTTTTTGACTGTTGTATAATGGAAGACAAAGAACAACAGCCAAAAAAAAAAAAAAAAAGGAAGAAAAACAAAGAGACTGTTTAATAACCAATTGATTTTTTTTTTTTTTGATTGAACAAATAACTAAAATTTCAGTAATATTGTAAAAATGTATGGATTTAGGTAAACTAATCATACTTAAAAAACATTAAATTATGTTGCTTAATCATTCAAAAAATTAAGAATAATACTATGGAATCGTTAACAAATTACGCAATTAAAGTGGAAAGATTGCACGTAGACATTTTTTAGTCATCAAATTAAGCAAAAAAGGTAACAGATAAATTACAATATTAAATCATAATAGGAATATTTTTATACTTATTTAAAATTTATTAATAGAAAAGTTCGCATTTTTCATAAAATGTATAACTGACATAAATTTTGCGGAAAAAAGAAATAGCCATGAAAAGAGCGAGGTTCTTAGAACGTAGCTACAATAAACAAACTCAATATTTACACCAAGTTAATAACTGAATATATATATTACTTGATCTGATGTATGTACAGTGTACACGTAATATTGAATTATTTGATTGTTTAATCTTTTATGAAGCACTACAAACAAGTTCAAATTAAAGTCTTCAATTTAACAATATTTTTCTGAAATTTAAAAAATTGCATTGTAGAAAATCCTTGAAACTTTTTTATAACATATTATTAAACATATGATGAAAACGAAAATAACTTATTCATTGATTTTATATAAATACATAAAAATAGTTACTTACAACAGAAAAAATAATCCATCGCTACTAATGATGCAAAAAAGATGACGCATTACAAAATATAGGTGAAACAAGTATAAGAAATACACAAAATGACATTTCTTGACCAAAATAAATAATCGCTAAATATTTAAGAAATGCTTGAAACGACGAGGGTGGGTTAGGGTGGTCACCCTCTGATTTTGGAGTAACTCACAACGTTAAACTTCGGTCCCAACTTCGGCTTAATTTTTTTTAGTACAGAACCGCTACCACCAACGCCTCGAAAGAGTTTTTGAATCTACTTCAGCACTTCCGAAGAAAAAATTCATAAGTCCCTTTCTTTTTCGAATTATGTCACCATTCAAAATGTCTTTAATCAATTTCTTACATTAATGCTTGAAATTCTTCCTAAACAATAGATAAAGCTTGAAAAAAAATCTCTAATTTTATGAATGGTGTTAGTTTTAAACATTTTAGAACTACAACTAGAGTTTAATTTCAGAAATTGAGGGAGTGGGAGGAGGGGCACGCAAGTGTTCTCGGAAATACAAAAAATAGTCGTAAAAAATAGAGTTCAAAATAATCATAAACATTGAGCAGAAAAACCCTTTTAAATGCTTATGATAAATGTTTTACAACTTCTGTGATAGAGAAATAGGGCCCCAAAATGTATTTCGACGGTCCCCAAACTTGTAGCTCCGCCGAACCAATACAGAAAATACTGCATTACTGTGGTTCATATTACAAATATCGAAAAATGAAAAATTACCGTCGGTTCAACGGGAATGTAACAAAAGGAAACAAAACCGGTTTCGCGATCTCATATTTGTTTCCATGGTCTCCAATTCTGCAATATATCACCAAATGATCGTCAGTCTGAGACGCTATATTAGTTTTGCATTGAAATAAGTAATAGCCACAAAAAATCAGTTAATAGGCTTTTTAGAACACCCGTTCGAAAACAAAAAGGAAAGTGCACAACTAGAACGTGCGCACATCCCACATACGAAAATCTAGCCTTTCTACAGCTTACCATTTTTGAGTTATGTCTTATAAGAGATATATAAGTACATCCAGCCGCAAGAAACAATGCAATAATTAACTTGTTTGGTACCTGAATGCAGTATTAAAAACTCTTTCAGGGGTGACTAAAATAGAAATTCATACTGAAATTTAAGTAAACAATTTTGTTTGAAAATAATAACTCCCTTCACTTTGTATTAAAAAGTAAAACAACAAAGGTCCTTTTTTTTTTCAAAAACATCGGCCAATTCCATCGGCATTTCGATGTTTTTAAGGCCGATGGGCCGATGTTTCCTACAAGTTAGCATCGGCAGCCGATGCCGATGCCGATGGCTAAATTGTTGAACCATCGGCGCCGATGCATCGGTCGAGTCCTAGATGTTATGTGTTGGATGCTGGATGTTGTGTGCTGGATACTGTTTTCGCGTATAAAGGACTTCGTTAAGTCGAGAAGGTCGTTTGTAAATAAATTGCTCGAATTGGTGATTGCTCGAAAGAGAAAAAAAAAAGTTTGAATTTTGAGATCTTGACTCCCCAAATTATGTTTTTCACAATCACGAACTGTGATAGGATCCTACTCGTTGGGGTTTATTGTTTCTCCTAATGGTTTTTATTGTAACCATAATTTGAATTCAAGACGTCAAAACTCAAATGAATGCCTGGGGCTGGATATTCTGTTTTCACGTAAAAAGGATAGTGGAAAGTCGAGAAGGTTGTTTATAAATAATTCGATTCCGAGGCACATTGATGCCTGCATTATAAGTACAGAAAAATAAAATACAGCAAAGGAAAAGAACATCCAACCTGCAGCATTCATTTGAATTTTTACGCCTTGAATGCAGAACGTCAAAATTGAAATCAATGCCAATGGCTGGATATTGGATGTTATGTGTTGGATGCTGGATGTTGTGTGCTGGATACTGTTTTCGCGTAGAAAGGACTTTGTTAAGTCGAGAAGGTCGTTTATAAATAAATTCACTTCCAAGGCACATGGAGGCCTGCATTACAAGCATAGAAAAATATAAATCAAATGACGCGAAAGTCATTCAGCGGTCAAGTCTAAACAATAAGCAATTTGTGATTGCTCGAAAAAGAAAAAAAAAAAAGTTTGAGTTTTGAGATCTTGACTCCCCAAATTATGTTTTTCACAATCACGAACTGTGATGGGATCCTACTCGTTGGGGTTTCTTGTTTCTCCTAATGGTTTTTATCGCAACCATAATTTGAATTCAAGACGTCAAAATTCAAATGAATGCCTGGGGCTGGATACTGTTTTCACGTAAAAAGGATAGTGGAAAGTCGAGAAGGTTGTTTATAAATAATTCGATTCCGAGGCACATTTATGCCTGCATTATAAGCATAGAAAAATAAAATACAGAAAAGGAAAAGAACATCCAACCTGCAGCATTCATTTGAATTTTTACGTCTTGAATTCAAATCATATTTTTTTCAATCACGATCTGTGATATGACCGTACTCGTTGGGTTTCTTGTTTCTACAAATTGAATGGAATAAAAATGATCAAGAAATTTGCACCCGTCATATTATGACTGGTGATTTTCTGGAATGGTACTACGAAGCATATCCATAAAAGAATTGGTCATTAGGATGGATTAACATGGTATTTAGATGAAGTTTTGCTTTTTAAGTTCATCTATGATGATGTTTTTCCTGAAAAAATACTATTTTACAAACTCCCCCTATTCAAAAGTAAAATCTGCTTAAGTTAAGCTTAAGTTAGTTTTGCAAACTCCCCTTTTTCAAAAGTAAAATCTGCTTAAGTTAAGCCTTGAATGAACGCAATCGATTCGTCACCATCGATTTGCCACCAAATATTAAAACAACAAGGTAGAATTATTCTCGTCGTCATGGCAATCTGAAAAATCGGAGCAACATCAACTTTGGTCAGTAAGGGTAATAAACAATTCGTGATTGCTCAAAAAAAAAAAAAAAAAAGTATTAAAAGCAAAATTATCAAAGATCACTTAGACGTAACGAACTGTATTCTTCAATTTCAATCTAATTCTAAAGCAATGACTGAGCCTTGTGACACAAAAATTGTCACACAAGGTTCAAGTTTAATGTTTAACACAAATCCGGAACAAAAATAGGGGGTTACTACAAAAATACTTACTACAAAAATAGGTTGTTTCTATTTGAAACTTTTGAAAGTGATGCTCATTTAAATGTGAGGACGAATTCATCAATAAGATTTTTTTATTTTTATCTACTGGTACACTGCTCCCTATAAACTGAGAGGTGAAAAAAATTATGTGTCTTTTAATGTAAATAGTATACAATTAAGAAGAACTGTTTCGTTCTTTCTTTCTTTCTTTCTTTTTTTTTTTTTTTTTTTGAGGCTTGTACAAACTCTTGTGATATTTTCGCACATCGTTTTGTCCTTGGTACTATTTTCAGAGATGCCATCTTGGGAACAACACCATAAAAAATCTCTACCCTTTAAAAAGCAAGTGTCGTAGCTCTCATAAACAACGTCAAACTTCAACTGTTATCAGAATGTGCGCTCATTGTTGCCACCGAAACGGCAAAATTATCGCCTCTATCGTGCGGAGTGGTCTGCGAACAATGTCATCGAGTGTAACACCGCAGCTTTTTAAAAAGTTTAGATGAAACACTAAAATAGATTGGAGACTATTTATTGTGAAATCCGGTTACCTCGTTATCAGATACAGGAGAAAAAAAAAAACATTTTTGTTGTGGTTTATCAAAGAAGAAAAAGTGGCAACTAAAAAATGATTTTTAGCGAAATACTTTATTTTACAGTAAAGATACGAATTTTATATTCATTAGAAAGATTCAAGGAATGATATTTTTTGTTTGCTAATAGTCATTTCTCTCCTTTTTTAAGCACTCTTATTATACTTGGCATATTTGTCACGGAAATTCGGAGGCCTGCTTTTGCTAATATCTCAGTAACTAAATCACTTAGAGACTTCGGGATTACCCTAAATCAGGGTTTCCCCAACTTTTCAGCCAACGGACCCCTTTCGTGCATCAATATTTAATGAGGACCCCTTGAAAAAAAAAAAAAAGAACCTCTTGGAGGCTGTCCATATAAATGATGTCACACTTTTTTTTAGCATGTTTGACCATGTCCTCTATTTTTCAAACTGTCATACTACAAACTTACCGCCTCCTTTTTATATGTCACGCTGTTTTATAGATGGGTGACGTCCCTCTTGTTACATTCTCCCTTCCGCTATCCAAAACTAAAACAATTTCCCGAACCTCCTCCCCCTAAAAGCGTGACATAATTTGTGAACTGCTCCTTGGTAGGTAGTTTACAAGGCCTAACTTTATTTAAAAATTCTGAAGTACTAAAAAAAATAAAATTGATCAAACAAAAATCAATTGGTTAAAAAATAATGAAAATTTAAAATTGAACATCGAACTAATGGAAAGAGTGAGGTTAGTTAAGCTGGTCCAAGGGTTTCATTTTTGACTGCTGGAGTCCATTAACAGGTTCTGACTCTAATCAGCTTCGGTATTCGGACACTTTTTGAGCACGTTTTAAACGCTTCATAAACTCTGACACGTGTCCCCTATTTTTAAACGAGTACTTGGAAGCACACGCTTTGTAAAATCTTACAAAAAAGAAAAAACTTTTCTGTTTTTTTTTTAAACACTTATTTAACTAAGCAAACATTTTTACACTTGTGTAACGCATTTGAGAATATTTATTGAACGCTGACACATGACTCTTCTTTTAGAACACTTTGTAACCCACTTTTTGGGACACGTTTTTCAGAACTTATGGATTACACTTTTGGTTATACCAGTGACATTTGCGAGGTACAGGGATGTCTTCTTGGAGCCCTATGCTCACCTCTTGAGGGGCACTGTTAGCCCTGAGATAATTTTAATGGATGTTAATGCAGGGCCACATAGAACTCTTCTGGTGAACGAATTTCTGGAAGGGGAGGATATTCACTGGATAGACTTGCCAAGCAGATCTCTGGACTCCAAGCATATAGAGTATGTCTGGGACGCTCTTGGGTAGCAACTCGCAGCGCACCTCCGGGGATCATCTATAGCCTGAGAACAACGTTGTTGAACGAGCCCATAAGCTGCTTCATTTCTAGTATTGAGTCACACTGCGAGGCCTATATATCTTTTAGAGAGGACCATATCCCCTACTAACGCATTTTGTTTTGTTCAATTTTGCAGCCACTGTTTCATACCATCCATACCATTCGACTCTAACGAGTGTTATTTATGATCATGCGTATGTATTTTAAATTTTGGATCGTAATTTGTATTTAGGGATTGCAATACCGGAGCAAAAATTCAATACCGTTATTCGGTATTTTTAAAACGTGATACGGAATACCGTAATAATACCGGCATTTGAATTTTCTCAAAAAATACTTGAAAGCATATTGTTTCGTCGCCACATTTCATAATTTTGTACAAAAAATGTATTGTTTTTGAAAACGTATTGTGAACAAATATAAAATGAAGGAACAAATTTCATAATAAAAATAAAATAAGAGTAAAACACATGATGTTCCGAATTCACGCAGGTCGGTGGTACTGTTAACAATGCGCGATACACCTCGTCTGTCTAGAAGTATTTCATTTTCAAATAATTCGGTCTCTTGCGTGTTATTTTTGGAAAAATCATTTTGCGTGTGTGTTTCTTTTGTATTTTTATTATGTATATTTTTTAGATTTATAGCTAATTGTATTTTTTTTTCGAAAGAAGATACTTTTCCAATATTAACATAATTTACTCTTGAGCAGGAGAGGTTTGCGTTTAATTTTTATTATTAAATCTTTAGTTTGAAATTTACGAAAAACTTGACGAAATTTGCTCTTAGTTAGAAATTAATTCCTCTTATTCATTTTCGCGTTCTTTTCAAAATTCTTTACAATTTATGCTTATGTAAATGACTCAAAATATGTGTTAAATGATTATGCGTATCATCTATGCCAATTTTCAAGGCACTATATAATTTCTAAATATAATCTTGCCAAGTATAAAGCGAGACATGATAACAAACCAATATCAGTAACAAAAAATTACCATTTGTTTTTCTAACAAGAAAAAGGTTTTTTGCCAAAATTCAGTACAGTTGAGACAAATATTTAAAGAGAAAATATCATGAAATATTACTGCAATTGATAGTTGGAATAAATTATTCATAGAACAAATACATTCGAAATTACACTCGAAATTTACTTTCACAAAAGGAAAAGATACTGATCAGGGAAATAGAAAAAAATAAAAACATGGTGCACAAAAATGAATGCGATTCATCTCACCATCTAGTAATGAAAACATCATTTTGCTATTTTCCAGCTACATTTTGTTTAATGATATTCTACAGTTCGTGCTTTTGAAGCCAAATTTTTACATCAATAGATTGATTTTGGTTCTGTAGCATGGAAAAAGAAATATACATTTAAAATATGAGCAGATATTTAATAAGTTAAATTGAAAAAAATCTTTAATCGAAACTATTTATTATTTTCAGCTAATACCGAAAATACCGGTATTTTACCTCAATAGGTACCCGTATTTCGAAATTGCAAAATAGCTCGAAATACCGGTGTTTGATATACCGGTATTGCAATCACTATTTGTATTGCTTCAATGTATGTACATACATACCAAATTTCATTAAAATTGGTCCAGCAGTTCTGGAAATAGAAGACCAAAGCTGAAATTCTCTTAATTTCTTACACCAGTGTAGTTTGTTTAGTTTAGTTTTTCTAAATATGAAATACCTTTTTCGTGTTACGATTGTAAATGAAAATTTAAACGTTTTTTCTCCCTCGAAAAGTCATCCTTGATAGCAAAATGTTAAAACTCCGAAATAAGGACAAAGTTTCATTTTATTACAATGAAACACTTTTTCAATGCACTAAAACAAACAGGCTCATATGGAGAATGTTACTTAGCGTCGAAGGCACAAGCCTTTCTCTGCATTAAAAATATGGTCTTTGAAGTCATGGAACAGGTGAATGAAACCATTTTGAAAATTTGTACTTAGAAACACAGATTTTATCATTTAAAGCAAAAACTGTTCAAATGCCGTCAGTACAACTATAAGGAAAAACTTTTTGAGCAATCACGATTGCTTATTGTTCTCACTTGACTTTTTGATTCTACGCTGATTTTATTTTCCCACCAGTACCCTCTACCAGCACCACCGTCGCGTCGACCGGCCTCACGATGCTGCTACTCTTGCGAAAAGCGTCTCCAGGTTGCGTCCATATCCTACACACACACGCCTACACACTCAGGCCTGCGCACAGACACAAACACACACTCCTACACACACACACACACACATGCATGCACACAGACACATACACACACACGAACGCCTACACATACACGCGCGCGTATGCACACAGCACTGCATACACAACACGGACACACATGCATACATACACACATATACACGCACGCACATACATGCGTCTACACAAACAAACACGCGCATTCATACATACACACGCTCGTGATTGCGAAAAACATAATTTGAATTCAAGATGCTAAAAATTCAAATTTATGTATATATATATATATATATATATATATATATATATATATATATATATATATATATATATATATATATATATATATATTCTGTCGAAATCTCATAGGACGTTCTCTATTACATGAAAAAGGCATTAATATCATTGCAATGCTGTGCAATTCGGAGTCGCTGTCGTGTCTTCAACACCTCCAAGATATTTTCTGTTTATTTGTGTGTTTTGCAGTGTACGTATTTATTTGTTGATTTATTTTTTTATTTATACTCACAAAATGAAGGATTTTTTTTCCGCTGAGTAAATATGAAACTGTTTGTAGGATAGAATCATGATCAGTTTCAATTAAAACAAATTAAATATTACCATAAAAGTCTTTTTTTGTGTTTGAATTTGGGAGTGAGATCCAAAATAGCCTGTTAAGTATTGCGATTTGTTGAAAAATAATTAGACTTTGAGTATTACATTTTTTACTGTAAAAGACTTTTAAAACCTGTCTTAGCTAGAGCATAAGATTTTTTGAACAGCATTTAAATCATAGTAAGTTAATTTGAATATTTTATTTTTGTATAATACAAAACGTTCCAATTCATTTGTTTTTCATTTTCAATTTTTTAACAGGTCATTCATCTCGATGCTATTTTCACTAAAACAAACGCCCTTTCATCAGAAATAAGTCTTCCTACTTATCCATAATCAGGAGCCAAGAATTCGGAGGATGAAATTGTCATGTGTCCACTACCAGGATTGACAGAAATCATTACCTTAATGGAGTTATACCACTAGTCAAATTAATTCTGCCTGCGGGTATATTTGAATGCACTGCCATCCAGTGTTTTCATGCTACGTTACAGACGTAGCAGTGAGCAAAACTTTAGTTTAATATTTCCATCATTTTTTTCGAGAAAACATTTTTGGTTTTAGCTTCGAATAAGATTCAAGAACGAAGATGTTGTTGTTAAACTTTCTTTTCTGAAACCAGAAATATTTTGTGCAAAATTTGCCTATTTGAATTAGTTTAATATGTGAAAAGATATTACTAAACTAGAAAATTGCCCGTCAAGATATGACGGGGGAAAATTGCTTCTACATTTGAACGAAGCAATTGCCTGTTTGGTGATATTTTGATAGTTGAAATTTTAACTCCATTGGATTAACCCTAGACTTCAGTAGATAGCACTCGTTGTTGACCCTTTTTTCGTTTCTTCATTCACCTGAAATGACACTGTCTTACCAGTAAAACTGTTAAGTTGCCGAATCGAGTTCAGCCTTGTCACAATAAAGCATTTCCCTGCATGTCAAATATTACCAAAAAATATTATCAAATTTTCATACCGTGGCGCGAGTTTCATTGTTGAAACACGCGGGTTACTTCCTCATCGGCTATTATCTTACTACTATTATATATGCGAAAGTTTGTCTAGATGTTTGGATGTATGGATGTTTGTTACTCTTTCACGCAAAAACTACTGAACGGATTTTGATGAAACTTGACAATAATATAGCTTATGCATCAGAATAACACATAGGGTAGTTTTCGTCCCGTTATGGGGGGCAAACCCCCCTTGGAGGGCAATAAAATACAATTTTCGTGTAAATTCTCTAATATAGGGATGAAAAAATACTTGCACATATTTACATTATATGTCCATCGAAAGCTCTGATTTTTCTGCTGAAGATGGCACCTGTTCGAAATTTCTAAGTAGAATAAGAAACGAGTTATGAGCTTTTTAGTTCCATGTTCGAAGGCTTTCCTCAACTCAATACAGTATTTAGTGTATCATCTCAACTCCCTGTCGATAGCGACAATTGTTGTATTGTTGACTATCTTTGCTTTTCGTGATTGTTCAAGGCTTTTCTCAAGTCAAATCTTGAAGTAAGATTTTTGCATAAGATTTGCAAATAATACATGATTTGGCTGATGATTTTCCATTCAAACGGAAATTTATTGTAATTAATGGTTTTTATTATTATTTATGCTGATTGAACGCTTACTCACTATCCAATCATCCAGCAGATTGCCAAAATTTTTGCTGTTTTTGAAGCCGAAGACTACGTTATAATGTTTCTCAGCTTTCACCATGTAAACAAAATAGCGCCAATCAAAGAATCTTCAAAAAACTTTTTTTTTTACTGTGTTAAATAATCCAGCAACTAAATTAGGCAAATCCATAAACAGCACAAAAACTTCCATTAATTTTCCTTTTTGCACAATTTCAAACAATCACCAAATTTTACTACTTATTTTAGAAACATTTCGGATGAAACTCTTTAGCGCCATTTTATGGTGACCAAAAGTATCTCAGCATTTGGCGATAATATCTCTGTAACGAAAATTAATATCATATCGTTTTACAAAGTAAGGAAAGAAGGGGGGAGCATCATCGAAGGTATCCCAAAACGATCCGCAAATTCGGTAAAATCGCACCAAGAGCCCACAATGATTGAAATTTCCCAAAAGAACTAAAGCAAGTATAAGGGGATTACGAGCGCGGCTACATTTTTTTAAAAACTTCGTACTTCAATAGCCATACAGAGAAGGTTTTAGACTCCATGTTAAAAAAAAAGTATCAACAGATTAATCTTTTTAAACATGGGAAGATTAATATTATGTTTTGGAAATTTATTTATGCTTAAATATAGTGCTTTCGTTTCTAAATCAATACTATTTTGTTCTTTATACTTATTGCTATTTTAGTTTTATGGGAAAGGAAGAAACTCGATTTTTAATCACGTCAAAAAGATGTGTTTTAAATTCTTTCACTTAAAACAGAAAACAAAAACAAGTAACGATTTTTTCTCATAATTATTACTGACCCAGGCAACGCCGGGTATTTTGCTAGTTTATCTATACTAATGTTATAAAGAGAGAGGACGAATTTGTGTGTTTATATGTTCGAGGTAACTATTGCAACTATTTGAAAAATTCTTTCACTGTATGAAAGGTGCTTTCTTACTGAGTAGAGTAACATAGGCTATAATTCGAAAAAAAAAAAACGATAAATAGTTCTTTTTTTTTCCAATTTAGGCCAAATTTCACGTAAATTGCCCATTATTGGCTATTAAAGGGGTGAAAAATTACTTGCACATATTAATATTTTATGTCGTTGAAAAGGGTAGAATTTTCCGCGTTCTAAGCAATTCCTGCATGCTGAACATTACCAAAACATATTATTAAATTACCATGCGTGGTACGAGTTTCATTGTTGATGACGTCAGGAGCGTTACTCGAGCATTGGTTATTACATATATGAGGATGGTTAGTACGTTGTAGCTTTTAAACAGTAATGCAGTTAAAATTTTTACTACCTCAAAAATACCAAGAAATTTTTTTGAAGTGAAGCATGCGAGAGCTTTGAAATTCTGATTCGCAAGCTTTTGTATGACAGAAGTGACGAGTTGTTTTTTGATTGCTTCCAAAAACAATGAAAATAATAGTAATTATGAGGTTGGTTTTGTTAACAAATTTAACAAATTAATTTCAAGAATGAAATTAAGCAAGCATTCAAGTCAAGTCATCAGTTTAAAGCATAATCCACATAGCTTAGAAACAGATTTCAAATTAGATTGTTAACTTTTATTAGAAAAAATTACTTCATAATTACTAATATTTTTCATTGTTTTTGGCAATAAAAAGCGGATTTCGAGTATTGTTTAGTTTTCTCGTTGATTGTAATACTTACTTTCTTCATTAAAATATACAATTTTGTTGTGAATATGCCTAAGCCAGGCGCAGAAAAAACAAGAGCGTGGTGTGAGAGAAAACATGCGGGGGAAGTAACAGTTCAAAATGTAAAAAATTAGAAAAAATTATCCGGGTTCGTCACTTTTATCGTATTTCTTTATGACACACATTTTTTTTTTTCATTTCTTTTACTCATTCAATTATTTTTCTGCTTGGGACTTCATGCAATTAAAAGAAAAGTTTAAAAAATTAAACATAGATGGTGATTTATAACAAGGAGGAGATTAACGCTTATAGATGTCAAAATAAATTTGACTGAAATTTAGGTAACGTAGGAACATAAAAGAGAGGGGGGGGGGGAGATATGCTTGGAGGCTAAAATTAAAAACGGGGGAGAAGAGAAGGGGTGCTCCTCTTGCACCCTCGACTTCCCCACTGACTTACACATTAAACGAATATACGGGAAAAAAGAGAAAGAAATGAAGGTAGACTAAGACTGTAAGAGTAAAAAGTAAACACTAGCTCAACACCAATTTTTAACAAGCCTTTCATTTAAATTCTGTTCCTATTCTTAAACACTGCACGAGTGTTGTGGATCTGGCAGGTATCCACCACCCCGAAATCAACTAATTGACAAGCTGCGAACCGAAAGTTTAAAGATGTCACCTGTTTCCGGAGAATTCTATGTTCAGGAAGCACGTGATCATCCCACTGATTGTCAGTTCAGTGTGAGTTTTGGAGACAGAAACAGGCCAAGTTCATCTTGCAGTGGAAAAAAAAAAGGACGCAGTTTGTGAAAATTCGCTGATGGAGTTGGTTCCATCGAGAGAATTAGGCTAAGAATCATCAAGATTTTTATCTTGAAATATTTTAAGTTAATAATAGAAAAAAAAATCTTTTTCTCTCTTTCTCAGATAGAGAACATTAAAATGTATTTCATCACGGAAAAAACGTCGTATTATTTATCGAAAAGATGCCTTGTTTGTTTAATTTATAAATTAAGTAAGGAATGAATCAGCAGGGTTATCTCCCCCCCCCCCAGACATAAGTTTGGAGTAACGCGTTGATGGTCATTCTTTCGAAGTAACGGTAGTGGGGCCGCCTGCCTTGTCTAGGGGTCAGAGAAGTCTGACTGTGACAAGAAAGTCCGGGTTCGAATTCCGGCTCAGGCATGGACGTACTTTCTCTCTCCTGTCCTTGTCCTTTCTTTGTGTTAATGTGTTGTTGTGCAATGAATGGTTGCCTACCCTATAAACAGGTCCTTATGGAATGTGTGTACTGTATTTTGGATTACACACCAAATTACGGTACAGTTGGAAAAGTGAAGCAGCGCACCCCAAGTTGCCAGCCTAGGTGGCACACAACAACAGCAGAAGTGGGTGGAGATAAATAACGTAGTATATAGTTTCGCTTTGACTGGAAGAAGTAATATCCGTTCCCTTTGTTGGAAAAGGGATGAGGAAAAGAAAGTCGATTTGCTTCACCAATAATCTACTGTGACGGTTATCGATGCCAACATTCGGATGCCTCCAAGAAATTACTCTCTCGATGTCGGGTGCCTCGCTATCAAGGTCGTGGTGGTCTGATAGGCGTGGCATCGGACTCGTAACTGGTGGGTAGAGGTTCAATGCTAACTGGTCGAAGATACGCCGGGTTCGTCACTGGTAACTGGGCCAAGTTAAATATGTTCGTGGTCTCAAAGTCCTCTAAGTTCACATTGTAAATCAATTCCTCTGGTTAGAGATTGTTTGGTTCCTTCTCTGGATCAACAAACAGAGCTGCCTTCAGGCTTCATTCAATTCGCACAGGGAGAGATTCGGTGGACCCTGGAGTGTGAAACGTTGTGAGAGTCATAATACATACTGTCTCTCTGTTTATTTATACATATGAGGACTCGTCACTACTTGATCCTCTTAAATGTCAATCCTCGTGCTAAGGTAACTACCGTCAACAATGACAACTTTGCCAAGTGGGACATTTTTGCTAGTTTTTGAAAACGATGATATTTAGCACATTACAAAGTTCCAAAACCAGCCAGTAGATTAGGTAGTTTCATTGTGCAATGAAAACACTATCACAGTGGTCTTCGCTCTTATTTTAATAAAAGGCCCAATTTTTATTATGGAAGATTAGGCAGATCGCATTGATCAATTAATATATATAGGGGGAAAAGAGGGCACATATGAACAATTTTTTAAATTTCTTTATTTTTCAAGATATACTATCAATTTTTCAACGCAAAAGTGCCCCTATGATTGAATAAACTTTTCTTTGTGTCATGGATTTTTTTTTTGGGGGGGGGGATTAAAAAAAACTATCTCGATACTTTATGGTATTTTTAAGAAACGTTTTCAGTTGTTCATATGTGCCTCTATAGCATAGTGCCCTATATATATGTGCCACATGTGAACAGGCTTGGGGCACATATGAACACGGGTTAAAAATGCAGCAGAAGCATAACATTTTAAAAGAAAAACTACTGATCAGTAGGAAAAACAGTTTCGAAAAATTTCCTCTTCGCATACCAATTAAAACTTGGATATGCGCCACAACAAAAGGTATGCAGACGCTTTAACACATCATAAACACCGCTGAAGGTGCGATAAAACCCAACAAATGAGATCCATTAAAGCTTTTGAACAAGGCAGAAACGCACGAGGAATTGAATGGCTGTTCGCCAAGGGATGTTTTCGGATTCAAAGGGTTTTTAAAGAGATTTACCGCATCAGAATGGGATTTACTCCCGTTTTACATAAGCTTTAAGAGTGATGAAAAGAGACAAATGAATATGGATTTTGCGAAACGAATGATGCAATGATCTTTTTTAAAGGTAAGTTGTTAAAACGATATCCGTGAAATAACAATAACTGCTGGATTCATTCATTTTTTTTTTTTTTTTTGCAACTGAAAGTCTTCCGTTACCATTTGGCTCGTTGAAAAAGCTTTTCTCTATGTTTTCAGGCCATTGCTTCTTTCAGAAGCTGGCCCTCTTTGCTGCTCTCATTTATTTAGCTCTCATCGTTTTCTTTGTGAAAGAATTCCTATTATTCGGCACTCTGCTTTTGGGTACATGCTTATGGGGGTCCAAGACAAATTTTGAAAAAATGTTATTAAACAGTTTAGAGTTTTGAATTTTTTTGCACTGATTCACCATCTATTTAACGAGCAAAATCATTTCATAAATAAAGAGCTTTTTTTAAAATTTAAATTAAACTTGTTTTGAAAAAAATAGAGTTGCTTTAAATCGCTATAACTCAAAATATTCTTGGTCAATTCTCAAATTCTTTTTCAAAAAATTATGCACAAATATATAAGTTTTAATTTTTATTCGGCAATTTAAAAATATTAATTCAAAAAAAAAAAAAAAATTTAAGAAAGATTAAAAGATACGTTTTTCTTAATCATATTTTTTGAAGTAAATGGGGTTTTTTTTTATCGAATTTACCGAATAAAAATTAAAGTAAACTGTTTAAAAAAGATATGCTCCTAATTTCATTACTTTATCTTTATCAGTTCTTGACTTATAAGAGTTTGAATGCAAAAAATCGGGAGAAATTGCATCATGGAGAAAAACGCGTTTAAAGTTTTGAATTTAAATATAATGTTAGGTAAATACATGCAACAAAAATAATTATATCTTTCGTTCTAATAAAGATAGAAACAAGACTCATACGTTCTTTTGGCTGGATTACAGTAACGTGGTGGCTTGGCAACTTTGGTCACAAACAATAGAGTTGCGGGATAATTTGTTTGCATTTTAAAGCTACTGTTAATGTAATTTATAGTATTTTTTGTTTATTTGGCGAAATATTTCAAATTACAAAAATTTGTTTTGTGTTCTTAAAGAGTGTTTAGTCATGTTAGTTGAAGAATGTTCATTTTACATCGGGAAGGGGGGGGGGGAGTGGTTTTCGCTTATTCAGGGAACTGTTTTTACCTTTATCATTTTTTTAAACGATATCCTTTCAATTGTTTTATTCTTTTTCATATGGGAGACGTTACAACGGGATTTCCCGTTTTTTTAAATGAGCAGTTAGTTTTATACACTTAATATCTGAGGACGATTTTTATCCTTTGAGTATGGCTGAAGGAACAATTAATGCAATCTATGATGAAGATCTTTCAAGTACGCGAAAAAAAGTAGTTAATAAAAACAACGCTCAGTGGGCATTAGATAAATCAAGTTGTAATAAATATACGCATTCTGACAACCAAGCAGCTTAAAACATTTCCTTTTTAATTTTTTTTTCAAGAAAAAGGTTCAAACACTTGATAGTTTGTTGAAATTTTTCAACTTTTCTATTTACAAAGTTTGAACAGAACAACGTCTGTCGGGTCCTCTAGTAAACAAATATAACAAAGAAATAAAAATAAAAAAATAAATAAATAAAAATAGATAGCATTTCATGCTTATTTTATTAAGAACAGTAACACAGTACTTCATCTACAGAGGGAAGAATATAATTTTTGATGATTAGTTTTTATTTGTTTATTCACTTTGTAATTTTCTCAAAACTACCTAAATCAACTTAAAGAAATTTTCAAACTTTAATATTTTTTCTTAAAATTAAGTTATCATGAGTTCTATGGTTTTTTCTCAAAATATGCTTTTTTTTCGGCTGGTTGTTCTTATTCAACAAGTGATTTTTACTTCCGTTAGATCGTTTAAGGCATTAATTACATTTTTATGAGAAAAAAAATCGATAAATGTGTAGTGTAATTTATGTGATGAAAATCAGGGTGTTTGTTCTGAAACGATAACACAGGCCTACATGTTTTTTGGATTTTGAATTTGAAAAGCGTCCTTAGCTAATACGAGTACGCTGATTTTGAATATAAATTTTGTTTGAGCCCATCACATCAAGATTTTTCACAAATTAAAAAAAAAATAACTTATGAGATATTTTGTATTAAAGCAAAAAAGTAACTTATTGATATTTCCTAAATTGCATTGAAATTATTTCTTTAAAATTTCCTACTGCGAAGAAAACCAAATGTCGGCCACCAACAAAACCAAATATCCACCGTCAAGAAAGACGAAAGAAAATAAATACGCGACTAAACTCGACGTTAAATCCCGGTTATCACAAATTTGCCATTTCAACTGCGCTTGCGCGCGGACATAGCTGATTTCAAAAATCTTGCTAAAATTAATTAAACATTTTTAATTTGTTAATAAATATGAGAAAGCAAGAAATAAAAATTAGAAATCACAAAGCTTTCTCTGATTTAGTTTTTAGGTCTCGGTAAAGATTGAGTTTTGAGTCTAAATTATTAATGGATTCGGAGTTTGATTTTTCTATCAAAGACCCTTTTCAGGGCCAAATTTTCATCCTGAGAAGAGCGTACTAGAATTGCAGCATCGCTTCTAATACAAAACCGAACCATCAACCTAAATAAAAATCTATAATACAGCTGTTTACGCCTAACGTAAAATATCCGCAAAAGACGAACATCTGTACTCATATTCCAATAATTTTTGAAGTACACAATGTGTTTCACGTTTACGTTAAGTAAATATTTTCAAACCTAAATATTGAAGTGTCATTTTTAGCTTTACATTATAAAGATTATCAGGTATTCATATACGTAGTTTCATATAATATATCTCGAAATCGCTGTGAAAATATTCTAATCGCATTCATTAATTTGTTTGTACTCTAGCTCAACCTAAATATAAGCAAGCTACACAAAATCTTAAAACAGAAAGCCCAAAAAGCGGAGTCCGCGCGCAAGCGCAGTTGAAATGGCAAATTTGTGATAACCGGGATTTAACATCTACTCGCGACTAAGGACAGTTTACATGACAGAACAAGTTGAGTTTTTTCACCCTTCTGTATCTCAGCCTCATGAAGTCCCCCGGAGTTGATTTTTTGGTTTTCTTTTTCTCTAGTGACCCCTGACGAAGCCTTAATACAGCGATTAAAAATCTTTTAGTATAATGCTATGTTTATTTCAGTTCAGTGGCGACACTTTTTCATTTTTATTTCTGTCAAAGTCAACTTGACGGCATCGGCAGTTGTTTACGAAATAGTTAGCGTCAGGTGCTTGTAGCATCGAGTTGTGTTTTGTTTTCTGAGTGTTTAGTGCATCAAAATGTCATGAAGAAAGTGTAAAAACAGTCCTGATAGATTTTGTGACATGTGTGGTAATTTAACGATAACAAAGCATCAACGAAACGTAGCAGTATTTATCAAGAAAGCTTATCACGCATACTTCGGTGCCAATCTTGGTGATCAGGACAAACGTTGGGCTCCACACAAAGTGCGCTTAACTACTGAGAAAATGGACAAAAGGTACACGTAGCTCTTTACTTTTTGGCATTTCTGTGAAATATAGAAAACCAAAAAACCATGAAGACGACTGTTACTTTTGATCCTGCGATGTCAAGGGTTTCAATTCGAAAAATAAACATACAATTCAGTATCCTGATTTACCAGCTGCTACACGACCTGTACCTCATGAACCAGAAATGCTCATTCCTCCACCTTTTCCCAACCATCCAACAGCAATCATCAGATGAAAGTTCAAACGACAAAACCGATGAAGAAAAAACAATAAAACCAATTTTATTCCCATTGATTGTCTATCTATACTAATATTATAAAGAGAGAGGGCGGATTTTTGTGTGTTTATATGTTCGAGGTAATCTCTGGAACCACTGCACCTATTTGAAAAATTCTTTCACTGTATGAAAGGTGCCTTCTTACTGAGTAACATACACTGTTAAAAAAATTTCCTGAAAATAACGGAGAAAGTACCGGCAGCAAAGTTGCCGTAAATATTACGTTTCCGTTCAATGACTTTCCGTGATTTAACAGAAGTTCCATTTCTTATTTCTCCGTAGTTGTAGTTTTCCGTTTATAAATTTCTCGTGACTGAACGAAAATTCCATTTCTTATTTTTCCGTTCATTTACGATCTTTCTGTGTTTTAACAGAATTTATGTTCCTTTTTTTTTCATTGCGATATTTTTTCCATTTCTCACTTTCCCGTATTTATGTAAAAAGATTTTATTTAAAAAAAATATTTAAAAAGATATGTCAAGTATTGACTTTTCGTTTCATTAAAAATTTAGTTCTTTTAAATGATATATAATACAGATATAGTTAACTGTTATAAAAATATTACTTTTTTTTATTTGCATTTGTTACTCAAAAATTTTTTAAATTAACATCTGGAGAGAGAACTTACCTAACATACCAAGCATCCATTTGCTGGCCAAAACTTTTTACATCAACTTCAGATGAGTCAAATTAATCAAATAGTACTAGCAGAAAAATTGATGGATTTGAATAGGACACCAATTATCCCTGCTGATACTGTTCGATATTCCCTTCGTCGTACATTGTCTGGGGTGGCATGGAAAAACATACATGAAAAATATGATATTTTTATTTGCAGAATATGTCAAATAAAATGCTATTAAAAGCAGGTTGACGTTATCATATAATAATATACCTGATAGAGAGTACCGCATATCTATTGTGTTTAAAAACAGAATCATTGACATGCACGTGAAGAATTTTTGGTTCAGATGCTACATCCCCCCCCCCCCCAATGATATCCAAATTTTTCACTCATTGGAATCGCAACGTAGATTTTTAGTACATAATCATTATTACTTAAGCATATATCAATCAGTTCGTTTTACCCGAACTGTTTTTCCAAGAAACTTGCAATAATCTCAAATAAGTTGTTGGATAAGATCTTAATAAATTAAATTAAGTACTTATTGTAGCCAAAACTTTCATTGTATATATTAAAGATCAACAATACACCTTTATTTAGAGATTTAAAATAGTTACTTTCAGTATTCCAAACTATAAAGCGAATCCCCCCCCCCCAAAAAAAAAGAGTGATTTTTCCTATCTTGCTCGCACACCACGATAATCTCCGGTATAGATACGAAATGGCATTTAGTGTATTAACTTTCAAGAATGCGTAAGAGCAATAAAAAATAACTCTATAATAGTTGTATAAATTCTAAATAAACTATCATCGGAATTCTATCAAATGCATATTAACAAGGAAAATACATTTGTATTAACATGTACAAAGATATTCAACAACACTTACATATGACCAGCGGTGCTAAATGCATCTGGATACAGCTAATCCAATAGGCTTTATTTTAAATTGATAACACGAGATCCTTAAACTATTCTCACTGCTAGAGCACACAATACGACTAACGAATAGAATTGTTCAAAGTATTGAGCAAAATATTAAAACCACAAAATTATTCTAATACTGACTCGGTAAAAACCACATCAAATCACCAGGGCGATCAAAACACATCTGCCAGTCTAAAAATGGCGCGAACATTTTTCCAAACCTACAAAGTTCAAATGCTTATAAACAATTTCGACATACGAGTATATTACTCTCCAGACATGAAATAGCAAGCTATCTATTTTGTCTACAGCATCTGAGTTGTTATTCTAAATATGCTTTTAATTAGCAGAATGTAACAGTGCGATTAATAAGCACTATCAATAAGCGATGTTTATCATGACTTGAAGACTAATCGGAGCAAAGTACAGCACAGCGGCAACCCTAGAAATGGAAAAATTCCGTTTTCGTCGGGATGTTTACGTTTTTGTAAGGAAAAAATACATTTTGAAGCATTACGGAAATATTCTGTTAAAATCAGTCAGAAAACTACCTGAATTTTCAGGTTTTTTTTAACAGTGTAGGCTATAATTCGAAAAAAATCCGATAAATAGTTCTGTTTTTATTCCAATTTAGGCCCAAATTTCACGTAAATTGCCTATTATTAGCTATTAAAGGGGTGAAAAATTACTTGCACATATTAATGTTTTATATCATTGAAAAGGTTATAAACTTTCGCGTTCTAAGCAATTTATTTCAATGCTCTAACTTCATTACGACGGGAGCAATTTGCGTTTTTATCTCGAGCTTTTTTAGGCTTAGCTGAAAATTTGGCAATACTTTCTTCATTAAATCAATCAATAGAAAGTGAAGGGATTTTCCCGCAGTTTTCTTTTTGACACCGTTGGAAAAAGCGAAATTTTTTACTCCAGATCTCTCTCGACCTTAGGTCGAAAAAATTAGCTTCTATCTTCAAAGGATAAAAATTTACAAGCGTTTTTAAATCAATTTCGAAATATGTCATTTTGATTCAAATTATCAACCATTTTATTTTCGCATTTCCACGGTTACGCTTTTTGAATCCATTGTTTATTTAATTATTTCTCAAACTTATTCTATTTTATGTTTCCATGGTTACGCTCTTAAAATCCATCTTTCGCATTTTAATTTCTTAAAAGTATTTCAATATCTGTCGTCATTGCTTGGAAGAGTAATTTTGCATGGTGTTTTTTTTTTTTTTTTTTAATTTTTTTTATTTAAGCCTGATTGTTGAATATATGTCACTTGACACAATTTTTATTCTCAAGGTAGACCGGGCAACGCAGCTGTTAATATATAAAGCTATTGTTAATGTGATTCTATACCTTTTTGTTTGTTTTTCGAAACATTTATTATTGCCAAAGAAAAAACATTCGCTTCATTCGCAAAAGGGCGGGGTTCCGGTAGTGTGGTGGCGGCTTGGCGTGTTTGGCGCTGAGCAGTTCAGTCTAGGATTATTGTTTTAAGGAATCCGTTAATGTAATTCATTGTTTTGGCGATTTGTTTTGAAGGAAAAGAAACTTTTGATTTGTGATCCGAGTGAAATGTACGACGTTTTCTTTTTTTTTTCTGACGACAATTTTTGAATGTTCCACGGGATGTTATTTTTTTTTTCGTTAGACGGATCGATTATGATAGCGTTGCTGGGCAAGTTTTGCGGTAAACAATAGAGTTGCGGAATTATTTTTACATATTGTAACAGATCTGGTGCGGCTTCCAACTTTCTTGAAAGGACGACACAGTTCTTGATTAAAAATACAGGAAATTTATTTACACTGTGTACAGGAAAGAGCGTCAACAACTGCTAAATTAATCATCAGCAATTAAACAAGTATCACTCAACACCGTAAACTCAACGGTCACACACGTATTTACTTCCAAATACGAAAACAACACAGTGAAATGCCTCGCAATAAACAGAGCTAATACACTCTCAGTACAAATTCTCAATCGAAACTAAACTTTTTATCCAGCGTAACGGCTTATATACACTCCGAAAAGAGAGCTCTCAAATATTCCAGAAAATGCTACACCGTTCTACACTTTCATTGATAAAATCAGTGAATGAAATAAGAAGAAAAAGAATAGGGGGGACGTATACTTCGGCCGAATGTAAAGGGGCTTTATATTCATTACGGGAAAATATTTACAGGTTACGTTACGACAATAATTACTATTTACAGAATTTGTAACAATATAAAGGATATTATTTGATTTTTTTTTTTAAATTTTTTTTTTATTTTTTATTTTCATTTGGCGAAGTATTTTAAATTGCAGTAAAAACCGCTTCACTCGCTAAATAGAGTTTTAAAGCAACTGTAAATCTATTTTAATGATTTGACGAAAAGTTTTAAATCCCAAAGAAACTTAAATGTTTTCTTTTTGAACAGGTGTCAGGTGTGTACGCATTTTATACAAAGAAAAATGATCATTTTACATTAGAGGAGGAGGGGGCGTTAATTTTTTTATTCAACGAACTTCCATTAAATTTTTAGCACGGGCATCGCTGTGCGGGTACTGCTAGTTGTAGATAAAACGCATTGTTTTTTTTTTTTTTTTAAATGAACAACTCAATTTTGTAGAGGAATTTTCTCTTAAATATAATTTCAATAAATATTCTTTCAGTATTTCTAGCAGTTTCTATGAAAATTTCCAAACACACTTTTCTTGAAAACCTGACGTGCTGGAAAAAAACTAAGCTCAGATTCGTGATCAGCACACCCCATTTAATGTAGGGTACCCATAAAACTTGAAACACTTTTTCATAAAGGAAGAAATGTAGACTTGTGTAATTAAATGTTATTAAATGTTTCATCAAATATCAAAAATTAAAAGACTTTCCCAAAATTTTGCAAAAAATGAAGAGATAAAAGAATAAGTAGAATAAACATAGTAGAAATTGATCTAACATGGGTGAAAATAAGAGTAGAAAATAGGGATATATAAACGCAAAAAGGATGAATACGACCGCTAAGATGAGATAAAAATGAGAAAACAAACATTTGTCAATGAAGAAGAGATTTACAAAATGTCTGAGATTGCACAGTTATTACTGGTGGAATCCACGATGTATTGCCTCACAATTTGATATGAATCAGTAAGTTTTAATTTTAATTTAAATTTTGTATTTATGCATGGACAATTTTTATTTCTTGTTTATGATTGAAATACATCGAAAGTGAGACAAAGAAAAGCATTCTAGTATCGCCCCCTGAACATTTTCTGAGCTCCTTTCCTAAACAAAAAAAAAAAAAAAAAAAAGTGATGAACGTTGGAGGGGGATTAATAAAACCAAAAATAACTTGTCTTAATTATCTTCTCGTGGAATACAAAGAGAATAAAATGGGAAAATGTTTAATGCTTTCAGTTATTTTTCAAAAAAAAAAAAAAAAAAAAACTTGCAGTTACCCCATTAAAAGAAAAGTATATTTGAATAATATTACAAATAATTTCTCAAATCGAGATATTTTAAATTAAGTTGAAAGTCAAAAGGGAAAGTTTTATATCTTTGATGTATTTCAGGGTATTCTTTGAAGAAATCTTTAAAATCACAAAATAACTGGAAAATACTCCTTTGTTTTCAACTGAAAATTAAAAGCTGTAAATTTTCGCGAACACATCAGTCAAAAAATTAAAACTCCAAAGTGACAAATTTCAGTTTCTCATTTCGCGGGAGGACTGGAAGAAAAATAGACTAGAGTCAAATATAGAAACATCAGCTAAAATATACCCACAATATTAAAATAACCTGTCAGTTGCGAAGAAACTGTTTGCCGTTGAAGAACGAAGTGTTGTTTTTAGCAGACATCCAGCACGCGATAAATAAAAGCATTTTTTGTTCACTGAAAGACAGACGCATCTTCTCAAGCGATTAATCATTATTACTAACAACATTTAACTTTTCATCAAGCTTTCAGTTTTCTGAATTCTGGATATATTTACATATCGCTTGACAAAAGACATCAGTGGGTAATGGTTATTTACGCAAAGCAAATTCCATGTCATCCATCCTAAATATGTATAGTTTGCACGTTTTGGTGTCTGAATGTGGCAACATTCCAAAGCGAGTAAACGGAGGAAAAAACATCATTAAATTATTATTTTCTTTTCAATCTCATGAATTACACGAAACTCGAAAGTAAAATTGTATGAATAATATTTTGTATCAGAGCTGCTATCTTTAAATTGGTGTCGCAGTAAAAAATATTTGCGTGTGTGTTTTTCAGTCTCAGTAATTATTCAAAAAATCTGTCAACACTTTTTTCTAATAACAGCATGTGCCAGCCATTCCCTTTCGCAAATATTCTGTTAATAAAATTTTCTCAAAGGGTTCGCCACAAATCATGTCATGCTTTGAAGAGGGGGACGGGATATTGTAAGTTTGTGACAAAGGGAAGGGGGGGGGGGGGTAGCAAGAAATGTGACATTACACTTTTAAAAAATACATTGGAACCGCGATTCTACATTGTCCGTTTCATACGTTATCCCGCTTTCGACGCCATTTTCTGATCGTCACTGAAAATTTTTCGTTAAACCTTTTCTGAAAAATCCGATTAATACGTTTTTTTTTAAACAAATCAAAATCATATTTCCTTTACAAAACTCGAATGAACTTTTTTTCTGGATCTTTTTTTTCGAGGTAAATTTAGTTCTTAGCTGTTTGAAGCCGTTCTGGTATTCTTTCTGTTCCGTCTTGTTGTCTTTATTGTCAAAGCATAAAAAAGTCTAAAATTATTTTAATTTTTCAAATGCAAACCAAGAAGCAAATTTATAAAACATTGCTATAACAGAACGCACTATAAATAAAATTTTATACAAAAACAAGTAAAGATTAGACTCCATCCCCTAGTCCGTGTTGAAACTCAATTTTTGAACAATATTCTTAGATTTTTACTTCCATTTCCGATTTTACTTTCCCCCGCTTAGCGCGTTTTCTATCACAAGTCCGACGGAATAGGCAAAATCGGGGTTACACTGTAACACTATGTTTTTGTCACATAACGTGACATGTGACAGGGGAGAGGAGGCGGTAAGATGAAATGTGACTCTTTGTGGAAGAAGGGGGAAGGGGTCAAAAATGACTTTAAAAAGTGTGATATCATTTTTGGACGTCCCCAAATTCGAAAGCATCCATCCAAAGAACGTTGGGAGTCACCCATAAGTGATATTACGCTTTGAGAGGAAGACCAGTTCTTGAAATTGTGAGTTTGAGAAAAGGGGGAGGGGGAGGGGGTAACAGGAAGTGTCATCATAACATTTAGCGAAATAAAAACATTTTTTAAAACAATACGAGAATGTAATAGAACATCGTGACATGTGGCAAGGGGAGGGGAGAGGGTGAGATGATGTATGACACTTTGTGAATGCACATAAGTAAATAGATGTTGCATGAAATTAATGAAATCAATAGATAATTTATAGGTTTTGAAGACTTTTTAATGACTTTCTTTGTAATAAATATAAGCTGAAAAAAACTTTATACAATGAAATTTGCTCAGAAATTCTATAAATAAACAAGGAAACGCAATCACTTAATATTTTCTCGTAAAAACAACAATAAATCTTATATTTTCTCGAAATCAAATTAGTGAAGAAAATCCCATGTGTTGCGTCTGAGTTATCTACAATTTTAAGAAACAAAACCCAAACGGTTCTCCGGTTGGTTTTTATTTTAATAGCTATTAGTCATTCCTGATATTTTCTTCTTATTATTATTTTTTTAATTTCATAATTATATTACGTTCGCACAGGAGATTTAAAACTCTTTTTTTTTCTGCTTCCTTTCCTTTACTTTTCTTCCTTCCTTTCTTTTTTTTTTTAACTATAAAAAGACAACGAAAATTTGAGTCGATAAAACCATTCAAAAGCATTTTTCCAAATGAAATAACTGACATTTTTAAAAAAGTAGAATTTTTCGGAAAATTTGAAAATACTGCATTTCATTTATGCACTTTTATCACAAAACCTAAAAAATGATAAGCCTCAAACACTCAACTTTTGTTGATAAAGCATGACTTCATATGCTAAAGACTTTTAAAGGACACACCCATATGACCTTGGCCAAAAAAATAAATGCTGTTACCTGCTAACGAGTAGTAAAAATGAAAAATGATAGTAGTTAATTTTACATAACTACAGCTTGGGTGTTATGGCTTTGAAAACTGTGCGCATGCTAATAAGTTGACTAAAATGCATTTTTTAAAAAAGCTCAAAAATATGTTTCATAAATTAGTTATCATTTTTACATTAGGTGGAATATTTAGTAATATTAATTTCCTTCGTTACAATAATGTTAAATTTGCTGCTTATATAATAATTTCTGAAATCAAGCTGTTAAACTGTAATTTTTCAGTTTCTAAATGAGAAAAAGATAGTTGGTGAGAAAAAGGAAAAGTTCTGTTTCTTGAAAGTTTCGATATTTTTTTTCAAACAGATAAGTAACAAATACGTGCAAAAGAAAATTAAATGTAAAAAAAAAAAAATGTTATCTTGTTTATGTTAATACTCACTTCTAACAAAGAAACGGTAGTTACTTGTTTTGCATAAAAAACTTTGGCTCATGGTTCGTATGTATAATCTACGGCGCTAAATCTGATGGTGAAGGTTTAATTTTTTTGCAACGTTTCCGTTTTCGAGATATACGCGACTGAAATATAGAACACAGTCCAGTCACATTAATGTGTCCACCACGTACTTTCCACGTCAGAGTTAAATAACCAGTCACAGAAGGCAGGTGGCAGCACAGTGCAGTTGAGCGTATATAAAGGGTGTGTGAGGGCTTCGGAAAACATTTCAATTGTTGGCGTAATTCAGAAACGAAGCGATTTATCCAACGTCCAAAAGGGCATGATCATTGGCTTTCGGGCCAAGGGTGGAAGCATTTCCGAAACGGCTGAGTTTGTGAACTGTTCGCGTGCCGCCGTGGTAAAAGTGTACCGTGCATGGCAAAATGGGACTGTCCAAAATCAGCGACGTGGCAAATGCGGTGCACCACGGGCCATAGATGACAGAGGCGAACGACGGTTGCGGAGATGCGTTCGGGCAGATAGACGGGCTACCGTTGAGCAACTTACCACCAAAATGAACCAAGGGGCTACCAAAAGTGTCTCCCAAACTACTATTCAGCGAAGATTGCTGCGTCTGGGCCTCCGAAGCAGACGCCTGGTTCGTGCACCTATGCTGACTGCTGTTCATCGACGACGAAGGTTAGAATTTGCACGCCAGTACAGCAGCTGGACGTCCACTGAGTGGCGACAGGTAACGTTTTCAGATGAATCGCGTTTTTTGCTCCATCGCACAGATGGACGTTGGCGTATAAGGCGTGAAACCTTTGAAAGGAATCACCCTGCAACCATTGCCGGAACGGTCCAAGCTGGAGGTGGGAGCATTATGGTTGGGGAATGTTTTCCTGGCATTCTCTGGGTTCACTGATCATTGTGGAAGGCCCGATGGATCAATACAAGTACGCATCTGTCCTTGCGGACCATGTCCACCCCTACATGCGCATTGTTTTACCTCAGAATGATTGCATCTTCCAGCAGGACAACGCGAGGTGCCATACAGTTGCCAGTGTACGTGCGTGGTTCGAAGAGCACCAGGATGAGTTTACCGTTCTCCCCTGGCCAGCAAACTCACCTGACTTAAACCCAATCGAGCATCTGTGGGACCATCTCAATCGAGTTGTTCGCGCCATGGATCCTCAACCGCGTAATCTAGCGCAGCTCGCCACGGCATTAGAGTCGGCATGGCTCAACATCCCAGAGAGCCCCTTCAGGGACCTAAGTGACCCTCTTCCTGCACGTCTCGCAGCAGTCCGCTCTGCGAAAGGTGGTTATTCTGGCTTTTGACAGATGTTCACATTAATGTGACTGGACTGTGTATGTATACAGTGAAATTCTGTTACAACAAATATAAATACAACGAAATTTCCGTTTCAATGAAATATATTTTCAGTCTCCTTTCAGTTACATTCAGGGGCGTGCACAGAAATTTTGGAGCCCGTCATAAATGACTTTTCCGGGACCCCCTCCATATAGTTTACCCCTATATTTCACGACTAGTTTTAAAAATATTGGGCCCCTCCTTCTTGCTCGGGCCCGGGCTAATAAGTGTCCTTTCTCCACCCCCTGTGCACGACCCTGGTTACATTCAGTCCTGTTTCCCCATTGCCATTACATTATTTGAATTCCATTACAACGAACAAAATTTGCGGTTCCTTCAAATTCGTTGTAACGGGATTTCGCTGAAATGGTATACTTCAAAGACTTAAGTCGCGGGATATTGACCAGGATACGAAGCATTTTCACGCACCTTTACAACACTGAAGCTGGATTGGAACTACAAGCTTGGACCGTAAACTTAAGTGTTGCATAGGTAACTACCAAGACTTACCCAATTGAAATATACCATTGGAATTGAAAAAGAGCGCTAGTATTTATTAGTTAACACATAAAAAGATAGCTAAAAAAAAGAAGGAAAGAAAGGAACTTTTGACTGTGTTTATGCATACTACGTACTAGTAGATGCCAATGTGCAATAAGAAAGCCACCCAACAACGTGGACTAATTGACTAGAAATCAACCCCTTATTAATTAGGAAAAAAAAAAACGAATTTTAGAAGTATAACTTCTAACTCATCATAAGGCATCCGCAGTTTTGAATTTCTCATGGTTCGAATCCGATAGAAAATTGCTTGAAAAACACCTGCCTGGCTGCTATTTATCTGGGGAAAAGTAAACACGGCATGCCACTGACAAGTTAAGTAATCGGGCGAATTAATGAAAATTCAAGGGCTGGACGAAAAGCTGGAAAGCAGTACCGTTTGTTAGTTTGAAAGACAATGGAAATTTCACATGTGTTCTCTCGGCTTTGTTATCAAATTTTGGCAATCGCTTCCAAGGTCTTACGAAGGGTTAACCTCACAGAGACATAACAATCTTCGTATCGTAGCGACAAAAATGGAACACGGGCAGGCGCGAATCCACGGGAGGGGAACTGGGGGAACGTTCCCCCCCCCCCCAAAAAAAAACCCAAGTGTACCTAAAATTTTTCAGAATAGAATACAGGAAAATTCCTCCGTTTTTTAAAACTTGAACTTGAAGAAAGGCACCAGGAAAAGCGAGGAGAGAACTGCAAAAGCGGATTCAAAGAGGGGAACTAGAGTACTGGAGAGTGTCTTTTTCTAAAACACAAAGTCCCAAGTAAGCCTAATACTTTTCAGAAAACAGAGTAAAGTAAAACAACCAGTTAGTTGATATTTTAAAGATTAATTTTTTGCTGTTTTTTTAACATAGCTTGGAGGGAATTCATCCTAGGAGAAACTTTTGATAAGTGATAACTGTACCAACTAGTCTCCTATTGTAATGCATCAAAATACTTAGGTTAATAAAATGAATGTACATTTTTTTTTAATAAAAAAAGACATTGGGTTACAGTAACACTAAACTAAAGCGGCAACATCTAATAATTGACACACTTTATTTTCAGTAGTTGATGCATGCTTTGATATAGAAAAATAGGAATTGCTTAATAAATGATTTCGTGCCTACTTAGTATGAATACAGGAATCGCACTGCTGAGCCATTACCTTAGACTTACCTTTCTTACATAGCCGATACCCCCTCCCCCCCAGTAAACCAACAGACCGACAGACATTTTCCCCATCTCAATACCCTACTTTCCAATTTTTAATTTTTCGACACTTATTTATTTATTTATTTATTTTTAATTTTTGACTTTTTTTTGTTTTTCGCTATATTTTCAAGATGTATTAAGCCTTCTTTCATGCTTTTTTCTTCTTTCTCTGACTTTTACTGGGAATGTAGGCTAAAAAACATAAAAGAAGGCTTAATGCATCTTTAAAAAAAAAAAAAAAAAAAAAAAAAAAAAAACCTCTCAAAAATAAAAGAATAAAAATAATTAAATAAATGTCGGGAAACTAAAAATTGGAAAGTAGGGTATTGAGAGGGGGGAAAATGTCTCATGGTCTGTCTGCGTCCCCCCCCCCCCAATAACTTTTAAGTGAATAGTCCGATTGGAACAATTTTTTTTTTGTCCGAAAGATCTCGGCGAGGACATTTCATTCCAATATTTCACTCTTTGATTTGAACTATTTTTCGTTCAATTTTGAACAGTTCAAAAAAAAAAAAAAACTTAGCATTAGTGCCTACGGGGACATTCAAAGCGATTCCGAACTTAGAGGCGAATTTACTTCAAACAAACTTTGTAGGAAAAAGCTTTTGATGAAAAACATGTACAGTGGCTCCCAAAAGTCTTCGTACACCTACGACTTCAACGAAATAGTCCCCAATCAATTGGTTAGAATTAATATTTCGGAATAGGTATTTAACTATATTTTTAACAAAACTACATGAAAAGTTTTTAAAAAATATTAAAACTTAATTTTTTAAAAATCAAAAACCAAAAAGTGCTGGAAATTTTATCTCACTAAAGTCTTCGTACACTTTATAAAATGTCTATATATTATTAAATAATCTAACTTTTGATTAAGTTATTAATTAGTAAAATATCATACAGTATTCATAACACCTTTTAAACGTCTGGGAATAGATTTCATTCTTTTTCTTTCTTTTTTTTGCGTAATTTCTGAGTAAGTGTTCTACCAAACTTCGAGTCTTACTGTTTCTAGCTCTATTTTCGTTTTAAAGCCCTATTTTCGTAATCTAGCCTCCAGATATCTCTAAATACGTTACATTAAGTTAAAATCTGGAGATTTAGGGGGTATTTTCTAAACTTTAGGATAATTTTCGTGGCACTAGGCGCAAATGTTGAAAACCGTGTGCTTCTTATCGTTATCTTGATAAAAAAGCAAAGTTGTTTCAATAAACAAATTTTTGGCTAAGAGTTCAAAATTGGTTTTTAAAATATTTAAAGGAACAGCATGATTCATTATTTCATCAAAAAATTACAAACTACCAAGTCCTGATGCTGATATGCACCCTCACACTAGAACACCTCCACACCGTCCTGATTAACTGATCCAAATAAGTTCTTAAGATTAAGTGCCTAATTTTTTCTTATACTTACAGTTGTTCAACAATTTAACCAAAAATGTTGAATTAATTTTTATCTGTATGTAAGACGTAATTGTAAAACGTTTTGAGCTTATTTATCATTGACTTAGCGACGAAAAGCGTAAGCTTTCTGTTTTTCGCACGACCAAGAAATTTTCAGCGAGAAGAGGACCCATTTAATCCAGCTAATCAGAGAACTTGGCGAACAATTTTAGATGAAAATTAAATGTAAAAATTTTCATTTAACTCTGCAGAAACATTTACAGCACTCAAATGTGTATTTTTCATAATTTTTTTAACTTTAAACCTCCGATCACGCTTTGTTAACTTTGCCAGTTGACCTTTTCTTACCTTGTCTTCGGTCAGATTCTTTTATTTCAAGGATTTTATCTAGCACTTTACTATACAAACAAATAAATTAACTAATTTGGAGACATTTCAAACCAATTTACCACTACTGTGGGGAAAAAATTCAAATTTTGAACGGTGTTTGCGGTTTTTTACGAATACCAGCCATTTTACACTAATAAGCACAATATTAAGGAATAAATAAACACAAAATTAAAGCCAAATGACTTAAAAGGGTCAACACATTGCAAAAATATTAATAAAACGGCATATGATAATTTTAATCATGAATTTATTCGAAAATATTTGAGTGTACGATGACTTTTGTGGCGTTTTATTTCTCTGTACAGTCGTTTTCTGACCCATTTCTAAAAAAAGATCCGTCAATATTTTGAAAAAACCAATAGGTTGTATTTAGAATGATAAAGGAATGATGTGAAAAAATATTGGACTTCATATTCGAATTCAGTTTCGAGTTATTTTGGTTTTACTAAAAAATTTCAAAGTGTACGAACACTTTTGGGAGCCACTGTATATAAAATAACTTTTTGATGTGAACATTTTTCAGTTCAATTTTGAAAAGTTCAAATCCCTTAACATTAGCGCCTACGGAACACTGAAAGTCAATGTAGATTTCGCACTTGAAGGCGGATTTACTTCAAACAAATTTTGTTGGAAATAGCTCTTGACAACAAACTCCCGACTCAGACTCCGAGCATTTTGGAGCACCTGACTCCAACTCCGACTCCTGTGCCCGACAATTAGTCCAACTCTGACTCCCCGACTTCGACTCTGACTTCGTAACTTTGGCAAAAATTTATACACGGAGGAAAAATGACTGAGCCCGACTCTTGGATATTCGACTCCGATTCCTTTATCTCGAAATAAGTCTCACTCCGACTCCGCAAACATTGGCAGAGCTACAGACTCTAAGGGAAATGACTGATTCCAACTCCGAATCTTCGAATTAAATATCTTCAGCTCCCGAATCTGACTCTTTTATCCCAAAATGAGATTGACTCCGACTTCGACTCCGCAGCTATTCGCAACTCCAACGAACTATAGGGGGCACTGCAGTCACTGTCTAATGGCGGAATTGAAAACTAAAACAAACGCATGTGGTAACGAAGAAAATGCTAAAAGTGTTGTGATTTTTGTTCGTATGTATGATTTTTTCGCTTTATTCATTTGAAAAGATTTTTCAAAGTCTTTTGGTTATTCTGACCCATATAGAAAGAGATTAGAAACCAAAAAGTATTACGAAAGTAAACAATTAATGCAGAACACACAGTAAGTTGTTCTGAAGCAGCCATTTTCACGATGTTGAATTCGGAATTCATAAATTTTTGGTTCGCTTCGAACGGCATTTTCATTTTGTACCGTTTCTTCTATACATTAGTACATATTCAGTTCAGTTTCGTGACATTTCCGGCATTTGTTGACATTTTTGTCACATAGTGCACATACGTGGCAGACTGTCAAGAGTAACGTTTAACACTAGATAATTTATTTCTATGACTATATAATTGGATATCCAAAGAAATCATGCATTTAATTCATTCGTCATGGAAATGATTTACCTGATATGCGAAATCTTGTCAAGATACATTATTCTTTCACACAATTTTAAAACCATAAGCCTGTAAACAGATTTTTGGCGAACTTTTATTTTTTATTGTTCAAATTCTTAACGTTCTTTCTGGATTTTTCAATCTGTTCTGCGATAAATATTTTCAAGAAAATTTATTTGCATACTGTCTGTTTCAGTAGGATACTGTAGTAACAAAGGTTATTTAAATCATTTATGTGGAATTAGGTTAAGGAAAAGTGTCCAGTCAATGTTGTTAAGTTCGTTTTTTTTTCCATCGAATTGAAAAACTGATTCAAATTCACTCAGAACAAAATAAATAAAATGTGTACTCACAGTTTATATATGGTGGTAGTTTTCTTTTCAGTTGATTGACCATTATTTCTTTTCGCTTATCGAATTCTGTAATCTTACTATCATTTTATTCCACTCATGATAAAAATTAAAAATGGTTTAACTAAAAATGCGAAAACTCGCCAAGGCTACTTTGCTTGCACAATACTAAAACTACTATAACCCTAAACAAATTTGGCGAAACCTTTCAGCTGAGAATAAAAGGAATAAAGTAAATTCTTTCTCGGTTAAACATTTTTCATTTTGTTCTACGATAATAAATTCAAGAAAATATTTTGCATACTGTCCATTCCAACTAAATGCTGCTGTAAAATATGATTAGTTAAATTAATTTAAGATTAAAAAAACTCATATTCTTACAAATTCATACAAAACAATAAAAAATTTTACCTGGTATTACGTTATCCAATTTTGTTAATCCAGACTTTTCTTGTTTACGCTTCCACCATTTAATACTTTTTTGAAAGAAATAAGAAAAACTAACATTATTTTGAGAAGCTCGAGAATACTACTAAGGGACGAATTAATTTCTGTAGCTGAAAGCAAACTAAGACACATCGATTGCGTTAATAAATACTCAGAACAAACTGCCTGTGTTTACGTCAACAGACACACGTGATGCGCAACGTGGCAATGTTTTAGGTGCAGACGCAGTTTTATAAATCACCGCAAGGTAGCGTATTCGAGCGCTGGAGTTCCGAATGGTATTTACTGTGAGAAAATTATTGTTAGTGTGACTTGTTTTCATTTTCACTCTAATGTTTTAATTTATGTATTCAGTTTTCGGCAGAAAAACTCGAAGTCCTTTATGTTTCTGCATAAAGATATGCGCAGGCGATTTTTTTTCTTTTTTTTTTTTTGACAATGAAAATTTTTTCTTTAATTTGACATTTTATTGTTTTTATTTATTTATTTCATTTAAAAAAATATTTTTTGGCAACAGGGGAAAAACAAACGATTCTTTTTTTTAATATGATGTATTTATTTTAACGAACTTATTAATTTTAATTACTATTTTTTTTCTTTTTGAAAGCGGTTAAAAAAAAATTTTTAATGGAAAAATTGTATTCGCAACTCCAACAAACTATAGGGGGCACTGAAGTCACTGTCTAATGGCGGACTTAAAAACTAAAACAAATGCACATGGTAACGAAGAAAATGCTAAAAGTGTTGTGATTTTTGTTCGTACGTATGATTTTTTCGCTTTATTCTTTTTAAATTAATTTTCAAAGTCTTGTGGATATTCTGGCCCACGTAGAAAGAAATGAGAATTCAAGAAGCATTACTAAACGTCAAAGATTAATGCAAACTACGTAGTTCGTAGTTCTAAGCAGCTATTTCCACGATGTTGAATTCGATATTTATCAATTCTTGAAAAACTAAATAATAATTGTGGCCTGACAAGAATAACAATTAATGCTAGAAAATTCAATATGACATTACAAATTGTTATCGAAAGAAGATACTTTTTTGCCTTGCTTGGCTAGCGCTTAATGTTTTCCATTTGTAGCTGAGTTATTTCTCTCGAATTCCCGAATCGGTTAATTTAAAAATTTTCTGTTTCGTTTTTTCTAATTTCTGAGTTACGATTTAATTGTGTCATGTTATGCAAATCATCAACAAAATTCTCACGGATATAGGGTGGTAGTTTTCTTTTCAGTTGATTGACCATTATTTCTTTTCACTTATCGAATTCTGTAATCTTACTACCATTTTATTCCACTCATGATAAAAATTAAAAATGGTTTAACTAAAAACGCGAAATTTCGCCAAGGCTACTTTGCTCGCACTATACTGAAACTGTAACCCTAAACAAATTTGGCGAAACCTTTCAGCTGAGAATAAAAGGAATAAAGTAAATTCTTTCTCGGTTATTCATTTTGTTACAACGATAATATTCGCAACTCCAACGAACTATAGGGGGCACTGCAGTCACTGTCTAATGGCCGACTTAAAAACTAAAACAAACGCATGTGGTAACGAAGAAAATGCTAAAAGTGTTGTGATTTTTGTTGTTATGTATGATTTTTTCGCTTTATTCATTTGAAAAGATTTTTCAAAGTCTTTTGGTTATTCTGACCCATATAGAAAGAGATTAGAAACCAAAAAGTATTACGAAAGTAAACAATTAATGCAGAACACACAGTAAGTTGTTCTGAAGCAGCCATTTTCACGATGTTGAATTCGGAATTCATAAATTTTTGGTTCGCTTCGAACGGCATTTTCATTTTGTACCGTTTCTTCTATACATTAGTACATATTCAGTTCAGTTTCGTGACATTTCCGGCATTTGTTGACATTTTTGTCACATAGTGCACATACGTGGCAGACTGTCAAGAGTAACGTTTAACACTAGATAATTTATTTCTATGACTATATGATTGGATATCCAAAGAAATCATGCATTTAATTCATTCGTCATGGAAATGATTTACCTGATATGCGAAATCTTGTCAAGATACATTATTCTTTCACACAATTTTAAAACCATAACCCTATAAACAGATTTTTGGCGAACTTTTATTTTTTATTGTTCAAATTCTTAACGTTCTTTCTGGATTTTTCAATCTGTTCTGCGATAAATATTTTCAAGAAAATTTATTTGCATACTGTCTATTTCAGTAGGATACTGTAGTAACAAAGGTTATTTAAATCATTTATGTGGAATTAGGTTAATTAAAAGTGTCCAGTCAATGTTGTTAAGTTCGTTTTTTTTTTCTCATCGAACTGAAAAACTGATATTTATTCAAATTCACTCAGAACAAAATAAATAAAATGTGTACTCACAGTTTATATATGGTGGTAGTTTTCTTTTCAGTTGATTGACCATTATTTCTTTTTACTTATCGAATTCTGTAATCTTACTATCATTTTATTCCACTCATGATAAAAATTAAAAATGGTTTAACTAAAAACGCGAAATCTCGCCAAGGCTACTTTGTTCGCACAATAATAAAACTATAACCCTAAACAAATTTGACGAAACCTTTCAGCTGAGAATAAAAGGAATAAAGTAAATTCTTTCTCGATTAAACATTTTTCATTTTGTTCTACGATAATAAATTCAAGAAAATATTTTGCATACTGTCCATTCCAACTAAATGCTGCTGTAAAATATGATTAGTTAAATTAATTTAAGATTAAAAAAACTCATATTCTTACAAATTCATACAAAACAATAAAAAATTTTACCTGGTATAACGTTATCCAATTTTGTTAATCCAGAGTTTTCTTGTTTACGCTTCCACCATTTAATACTTTTTTGAAAGAGGTAAGGAAAACTAACATTATTTTGAGAAGCTCGAGAATACTACTAAGGGACGAATTAATTTCTGTAGCTGAAAGCAAACTAAGACACATCGATTGCGTTAATAAATACTCAGAACAAACTGCCTGTGTTTACGTCAACAGACACACGTGGAACGCAACGTGGCAATGTTTTAGTTCCATCGGCAGTTTTGTAAATCACCACAAGGTAGCGTATTCGAGCGCTGGAGTTCCGAATATTCAAGAAAATATTTTGCATACTGTCCAGTGTCCATTCCAACTAAATGTTGCTGTAAAATATGGTAAGTTTAATTAATTTAAGATTAAAAAACCCCCCCATATTCTTACAAATTCATACAAAACAATAAAAATTTTTACCTTGAATAACGTTATCCAAGTTTGTTAATCCGGAATTTTCGCTTTCACCAATTATTAAGGAAATAATGAAAACTAACATTATTTTGAGAAGCTCGAGAATACTACTAAGGGACGAATTAATTTCTGTAGCTGAAAGCAAACTAAGACACATCGATTGCGTTAATAAATACTCAGAACAAACTGCCTGTGTTTACGTCAACAGACACACGTGGAACGCAACGTGGCAATGTTTTAGTTTCATTTGCAGTTTTGTAAATCACCGCAAGGTAGCGTATTCGAGCGCTGAAGTTCCGAATTAGCTGCTTTGTTTAAAAGGTGCTGCTATGTTATTTGTTCGTTTATTTATTTGTTTTTTTACGCATCTAATTTTTTAGATGAGTGAGGCGTATTTTATTCCTAGAAATCAGCTTAAAATATTAAAAAAATATGTTTCAAACAATTTGCGATTTTAGCTATTTTTGAGAATATTGATCAGATACTAGAAAGTAGATATGGGTATACGGGAAAGTAGGCTCGTTTAGTTGTAGACGGAACTTCTTGTTTAACTTTGGATAACTTAACTATACTTGAGGAGTTTTTCTTCCATTTTATACCAACAAATACTGCAAAACTGTTAGCATATGAGTGGGGCATTTAAAATAGAGAAATAATGTGACTCAAAGTTACCCAGAATGATTACTTTATTTGATCCATTTTTTGAAAAAAATATCATGTAATCATTAAATACGCATTAACAAAATAGATGTTCAGGATAGCATTTAGTGGTAAGAAAGCGTCAACCGGTAGAATAATTCTGAACAAAACATTTCACTGGAATATAAGACACAGCTAGCACTATTTCTTTCAATTTCCACGCAACATAATTTCTATTTTAAACTCAACAGTTATTATGACTTACTTCTGAGTTTACTGTTTTCTGTAAGATTTGTTGCTAGAAACGAATTCGAAAACCTTCAACGATCAGAATTTATTTTCTTTTCGGCACCTACTGCAACTATAAATCAGTTAATGAAAGGAAACAGGACATAAATTTCTGCCAGTTTATGTTCAGTAGGCTGCTTTTCATGAACAAAAAAAGGAGCAAAAAAAAAAAAAAAACATTTTTGCTGTTGAGTGAGCTACTTATGATGTGCAGTGTACAGCTCAAGTGTTTAGTTCGTTTTGAAAGGAGAAATAATATTTTCCATTTCTCAACTTATCCGTAGAAAGAAAGAGATATCGCTACGAGAATTCTTTCCTTTTAATCTTTTTACAAAAATCACCGTTTAACGAGTTAGGGTTTCCATGTTTAAAAATAAAGCAAAAACTACAATAGAATCTCGTATATTCAGCCCTCGTTCAGCCGGATAGTCTTGATGAGATTCATTTCCTCTTTAAAAAAAATATGTTCATATTTATATTTTAAGTTATGATAGCAAGAACGCTAGTACACTTAACGTTTGCTTTTTATTTTGATCTATTAATGGTAATGCAACAGTGTGGACAATGAACATGCTTCATTGAAACTCCACACGTGTTTGAAACAGAAGAGAGGGGACCTATTGTTTATTAAGAAATGATGTAATTCTTTTAAGTATTTTTAATGATTTGTAAAAAAGTCTATGTAATTTTGTTTAAAATTATGCTTTATTTTTTTCATCGTAATAAACGGCGAGTCTGCTTATTCATGGGCGTACCCAAAAGGAGGGGACGGGGGCATGGAGGGGCAGTTGTCCCTTCCCAGAAAAGAACCTCTAACTCCCACACTCTTTCCAAATGTCACCTAAGATAATTTTAAATTGCAATTTTAAGACTTTAATTTCGAAAATTTCGGAGGGAGAGCATTGTAACTGCTTTTTCTGCCCTCATTTGATCACAAAGAGCATAAAATGTTCTTTAGGGGCAGAGGAGGACTATAATTTCAAGCAATTTTCAAGGTCCGCATGGGGGCAACAAACCGCTATCTTGTGGCGCTTATGCTTGCCCCTCCCTAACGGGAATCCTGGCTACTCTCATGTACTTATTTAAGGATCATTGCTTATTACCCATACGGCCCGGATATTCCAGATTTTCGATTCTCTGGATGCTTTTAATCCCATTTAGTCCGTACAAACGAGATTATCCTGTACTGTGGTGTAAAGCTGCGACAACAATTTTTCTTTCTTTCCTTCTTTCTTTCTTTTTTTTAAAAGGAAAGTGATAATTTTATGCACAGCTACCAAGGGAGGATTCAGCTTTTTTTTTTGCAGAGGCTCATTAGTAAAATGTGAGCTCAGAGAAAAGGGGGAAAGACACGTGTCTCATTTGGGATTAACAAATTTGGAGATCTAAAGCTCTCGCCGGTAAACTTTCGAACTTCTAATCCCCAAAACGCAGTTTTAGGCTATCGTTGGTCGCATTTGAGGGACCAGGACCTCATGACAAAACCTGATTATCCATTCTTGGTAGTTCCCAATTTTTCTTACAAGAATCACAAACAGCCATGATTTAGACTGAAATCATATCAGTTTACTGAAGTCAATCGGTTCATCGCAATTTCATTTAGTGTTTTCTGCGACCAGAATATTTATCAGAACCGGGGGGGGGGGATAATTAAATACAATCTTGAATTAATTTTCTCCCACTTAATTTCAATTGAGTTAATGTTAAAAAAAATCAGTATATGAATGATATTGACTACAAAGTTTATCAGCACAATAACTTAAAAATAATTAATTTTTTACCAATTAACTAATTAATATTAGTTAATGTAGTACGATAAAAACGATTTAATTAATTTGAGCTAACTGATTTATAATATAAATTCAAACGTGAAGATATAATTTTACTTATTTAGGCAATGGGGTTTAGAACTTCTTAAACTGATATGCTGCATTTTATTGACATTGTTACATTTTATTATTGATGTGAACTATTTTTTTCACATAAAAGATAGTTGAAATCTCATGCAGATAATTTATTATTTTATTTTGTTGTGCTTCTTTGATAAGAGGTTGAGAAAGGTTGAGCGTCTATTGAAACTTTGTTCACATTTCTGTATGTAAAAAATTTGGTAAATAAACTGTGAAGCCATTAAAACTGCAATCTACAGAAACAGGAATGGAAGCAGAGGATTTAATGGCTGCCGCACTTATCGTGAGCTCAGCCTAAGCAACTGATTTTAACAACCGAATCGATAGAGTGACGATTCTTTAACCAAAAGAGTGAATGGCCTGCACAAGTTCTCTACAGTACGCTCCTTTTATCGGTTAAGCGAAGGTAATACTATTCTGCACATGATTCAAGGATTTCCGCCACAACTTTCAAACAGCAAAGAAAAGTCAGTTTAACTTATCTTCCGTCAATGCGTTAACATCAGATGTACACCACATGTGCGGTAGGCGCCATTACGGTCGAGTATCGAAGATTTTTCACTAAAATCAGCCGAAAGCCTGTTCAAATACAATTTCCTCTTCGAGTGAATATTTTATCTGACATAAGTATCCCAATTGCAACAAAATTGATAGAATTTATTTACAAAACGTCTATACGTTATACTGCTCCGATTTAAGTTAATAGCATAGAAAATTGAACGACTGAATTCCAGTGCATTCATGCTTACAGGGCAGTTAAAGCTTTTTCGACGAAAAGCAACTAACAGGATCTGAAATTATAAAAGAAAGAAATTTCGAACCATTCAAAATTTTGGACCATTTTGTGGAATATCTCCACAACAATTATCTAAAAAGTTACACATAAGGTAGGTGTGCCAAAAAGGCCGTGTAAACCCATAAGGGCAACCCCCTAATTTTTCTACGTAGGACAGCAAAACTTCGGTAAATTATGATTTCCTCGTCATCACACTAAAAAAATTTGTGTAACGTTTCTCCATAAAATCGGTGGCAGTTTAGCTGGCGGTGGAGTAACTTATCTGATATAACTGGTGCAAAGTTACACATCGTTTGTGGAAGGTTTCACCGTGGTAATGCAACTATAGCGTAACGTTTTACTAAGTTCTGCGTATGGTTACACCAGTTCTTTCTGTATGCTTACAGAGAAGTTGCTTGAAATGTTACACTTTACCAAAAATTACGCTTTCATCTGACTTTCTTGAACGCTTTATCAAGTTCATGCTTTTTAACAACCAATATACACCAATTATTTAATTATTTAAATGCACAAACAACACATTTTCATTGCACTAAGAGACGAATGACCTGCGCCAATTCTGATCTTTACGCATGCGCTTTGAATTCTACTAAAACCATAGTGCAAGGTTCCTCCAACAGTTAGAGTTTTTAAAACAATGATGCTTCTAGTGATGCACTTCAGATTTCGCGAAACGTTACACCCATTAATACTGCTAACTTTACACATTTTTTTTTAGTGCAGAAAGTCTAACTAATGAGAAGTCGTTATCCAAGAGCAGTTCGTTATCAGCAGGCAAAAGTGTAGCAAAACAGTTATTACAAAAGAATCTTCTCAAAATCGTCTGATCTTATATACTAAACTTTGCTTCTTCATGGTTCACTGTAGTGCACTAGTAGACATAAAAAAAAGTTGCTAATTGTTTTAGAAAGTATAATTTGTGTAAATAACGAATTCAGAAATAAAAATTTCACTGTGTACCGTCACTGCGTACCGTGGATGAAGGATATGATCCTGTCCTGCCTATGCTGCACATATGTGCACGAACTGCGAGCCGGAGTTACCAAAAAAAAAAAAAAAAAAAGCAGAAAATAACACCTTATCAATAAATCGAATGTGACGATTGATCCTTCGCCTTTCCATTGAAGTAGATATATAAAGTTTTTTAATAATATTTTTGAGTTTATCAAATATGTTTTTACATAATATCGTTTAATATGTTTTTATATTAACAATAATGAATTATATATGTGTCTTTTAGGTTGATAGTACTTTTTGGCCTTTTTTCAGAGTTGATATGATTGGAGATCGGGTTTCCAATATCGCCAAATCGCCTTTCTTTGTTAAAATGCTGACAAGCATAATTTAAACTTAAATTTTTGCATGGAATGATATTTTTCTTATTTTTTTTATGAGATTTGATGAATGTATTAAGATCGGAGTCAATTGAACAGTAAATGAGCGAGCCTTGAAACTTAGGTTGGCCTTCTTTGGCGTTCTTACAATGAGATATTTTCCATGGCAAAGCATATATTGTACAAGAAAAGTAAAATTATCTCTTTTTTTTTTAAATTTAAGGATTGAATTTTGTTTTAAGAACAAAACCGCTTTAAAAACTTTGAATAACCCGAACCAACCCATTTCATATCACTAAATGCCAGTAAAATAAAAACTATTAAAATAAGAAAGGATAGAAAAATGCCATGCAGTTAATCTACTTAATTCGACCATTTTCATGAGCAGAAGTTAATGATTTATGATTTACTAACTAGGTGAAAGTAATGCTCTAATTACCATAATTATTTTCATCACGCAAGTCATGCGGACGATGAAAACTTTTTCCTAATTTCGCATTATAGTACTTTACGAACTTGGCTTACAAATTTTTGTGGTAAAATGTGATGATATGCATCGTTTTCAAGAATATTTACATCAGTACATACACATTTATCTGTGTATTTCACTATTTACTTTGTTTCAATAAACATCAGCACGAATTGTAAATTCAGCACAGTTATTCAAGTCAACTTTTATACACAATCCCTCTATTTTCATCTGCTTGTCTCATATTTTGGTATTGTTTTTGCAGCTACTTGCCTAAAAAGTATAGAAAAACTCCTAAAATCTTGTATAATTATCGAATTTTAAATAATAATTAGTGTTAAAAACAGTTTAAAATGAATTATTAACGTGGTTTAAAGTCATCCTGCCACTTAGGCTCATTTTAAACCAGGTGAGAAATCGATATGGAGTTATTATTATTATTTTTTTTTTTTTGATCTAAAAAAAAAAAAAAAACTGTCTACCCTCCCTCCTCCTTTTTTCGTAGCATCACAAGGTCTCTATCACTTATTATATTGCATAGAATATGCAGGACTAAAAATTCCAAAAACTTCTAATCTGTATTCAAGAGGGGTTATCAAACATGCTCATGCTCAATCCATTTGCGCAGGTGTGACATTTTTGCGCATATACTTGCACTTTTTTTCTGGAATTTTAACTTTTTAATTTTGATGTAGTTACATATAAGGATCCATTATATACCAAATGTAAAGTATCAACTTTCTAAAAAATTCCTTCGTATTAAAAAAAAAAGGTTTGTGCGTGCTGCGGGTGTGAAGGTATAGCGTCACATCCGCAACATGTACAAATCATTATAAATAATCACCAGGAATTTAAAAAAATCATGGCTAATTTTTTGTAAATTTGACCAAATCTATGGCTATGTCTAGTCACTGACAAAAATGTTAAAATCTTACGCAAGAGAAAATTTTGAGCAGCAAAAAAATTGATTTCTCTCAGTTTGTTGAAACATTCAGGTTTTCTAAAAGAACTAGCCTCCGAAATATTTTTTTAGTCACCAGAGTGACCTGATTCCCAGGATTTGTTGGACCCTTGAGTGTTGTAAATTAGATTGAAGTCATGGCCATGTAGCTGTAAATTCAATTGAATTTAAAGTCATGTTGACACAAATTTGCAATGTTTTGTACATTTTATTACTTGTACTTATTGTGTGTTTAATAACCCAAACTGACTGGACCAAATCTTTATACCCTATATTTAAATTCCTCAAACGAAGAGTAAATGTCCAGAGATATGCAAAACGACTAATTTGGCTAGGGTTTGAGATTTTACCTTACGGTCTTACAGATTTCATTATGTAATGCTGCCGTTAATACTACTTATCTCCACCAATTCCTTAGCTTTTGATGTGAACCCTCAAGATAGCCATTTTTTACGAGAGAGATACGCTAATGCTACTAGCAGTGTCGTACCTAGCATGGGTGACACCCGGGGCGATAATTTGTGGCGTCACCCCCACCCCCATTACACAGAAGAAAAAAAAAGGCTTTAATATTCTATGCAAACGGTGAAATTCATAAAATTTTCAGAAACAACTGCATTTGTGTTGCAACGAAATTTTAAGTATGCTAATGTACGAAAGCCTATTTTCAGAAACAACTACATTTGAGTGGGCTAATGTACAAAAACAAACTAAAAACTACGAACGCTTTTTATTTAACTTGCCCTAGACGAATATGTGCAGGGCCGTCGCGATGTTAAAAAAGTAAGGGAGTGTATGAAACTGATGGCCCCTTAATTGTTTCAAACGTATCTCAAACATATTGAAAGATAATAGGGTTAATTTTTTTGGTTGAGGAGGAAGTCACTACAAGACCTAAGTGTTAACAATATGAACCTTATCCTATTCACTCCATGATGTGGGGGTGGGAAGGAGGAGGATTCGGGGGTTCCCCCCCCCCGGAAATTTTTTAAATGTGTAGTCTTAAAAATGCATTTTGGCTTTAGATTTTTCAAAAACTTGCAATTCCCCTTTGAGTGTTGCCCCTCAAGCCAAGCGGTGACACACGGGGCAGACCACCCCCTCACCCCCGTAGTGACGCCACTGCTACTTCTACAATAAACACATTTTAAGAATAGTTCAAGGAACACTTCTTTTTCTGTAAGTTACCGCCCTAAACCCTCACTATAGGGCGGTAACTTGCTGAAAATACCATGCTGAAAATACCATGCCCTGTCCTTCAATCTTCGAGTTGAACCGAACAATCGCTTCGGCACGAAACTGCAGTTCTTGAATGGAATGACTAAGTTGGCGGTGTATTTTATGAACACTGTTCTGTCCATTTATAGAGTACGTCAGCTGCTTGTATTTAGACGACATTTCTTCCTGGTTTCGGAATTGGAGCCGGACTAATTTTAGGGTAAAGGAGTCGGACTCGCGAGTCGAAGTCTTTAAAATGTTAAGAGTCGGAGTCGTTCGTTTTCCCTCCAATTCCGTAACTCCACCAGGGTTGCTGAGTTAGAGTCAGAGTCTGTCTGATTTTAGGGCAAAGGAATCGGAATCAAAGGCTCCAAAAATCCTGCAGCCGGAATCGATCACTTTCCCTTCGAGTCCGCAGTTTTCATTTCTTCAGAAAAGGAAAATGGCACACAATGACTAAAATTACAGTGCTCATTTTGTGGGACGAGACTTCTTTTAACGATTCAAACGTAGAACTGGTTGAACAATTTGGGCTTTTCAGAGCAGAAGAAGGAAGAAGCACATCTAAAACCAATATGGTAGACATAAACTAGATTATTTTTGCATCTTGTTCAAGATAACGCCAGCTAAACCAAGCCTAAAACTCCCAAATCTTCAGTTTTGTTGCCGTAAATATTGACAATGTTGTTTTGAGAGAGAGGGAGAGAGACACTCGGTATTTTATAATGTACCTTTTTCAAACTCCTTTTACTATTTTAATCGTGTGAAAGACGTCGTTTTGTTCCATCTATTTTAAGAAAGAGCTTCGTCTGCACGGGGCACTGACACGTTTAAGAGCTCATGTTTGACCTACATGAACTGTTGTCTCATTTCTTACCCGCGGGTAATGCCTGGGTGGTTCGCTTACACGCAGAATTTGCTTTTCACAGGCTTTGTTAAATGTAAAATGAAAAATCTGTTACCTGCTATATTACAAAAATCTAATGATGGTGCCGCAGCAGCCGATGAAATCGTAGAAGCGTTGTGAGATGGAAAAGTCGAGTGGTATTTGATAATGGATCATGCAAATTCATTGCGCTCAGGGGCGCCCCGATAGGAGGTCACGGTGATCTCCGAAAAATTTCCTTATTCGGCAAAATGATAATCATTCCGCGAAATTTGGAGTTCCATTAGGCAAAAATTGGAGTTCCATTCGGAAAATTGAGAATTCCTGCCCTGTTCAGAGCGCCAATGATTATGCTAAGATGATTTTACACAACAGTTTAGTTTTTAAGAAATGTTTAAGGCAATTGTTTAAAGTTGCGACCTGTCGTAGCTCTAATAATGTCCACACTTACTTCTTATAGGCCGTGACGGTCGCTGGAACTTATGGCAACAAAGAGGGCGCTACTGGGAACCCCTGTTTCCATTTCGTTGCCATTGATTGGTGGATGCAGGTGTTCCCTGTGGCGCCTCTTGCTGTCAAAATGGGCGACATCCAATCAAAAATAAGCAAACTGTGAAACGTTGACATTGATTGGTGGATACCTGAGATGCACCGCTTTAACACAGAAAAGTAATAAATTGCCAAAGCCCGTTAAGCACCAGCGCCATCTAGTGGGACCATGCTCTAATACATCCGCCTCAACAACAACGCAACTGTTGACGAAAGCTCGTCTGAATGGCTTATCACTGCGCGGTCGATATGTTGTCATTGCTACCAGTGGTGGATTTCTTTTAGGGCTGCGGAGTCGGAGTCAGACTGATTTTGCATTAAAGGAGTCAGAGTCGGAAGTCAAAACCCTCAAAATTCTAAAAGTAGGCGCCGGTTATTTTCTCTCCAGTTGCGCTGCTCTACCGGGAAGTGGACGTGGAGCCAGACCAGGGCGCTTCAGAGTCAGCTGTGGGGTCCTTCACAATGCATTTTTGGCAGCCTCTTTCTTTGTCAAACGCGAAACTTTTGTCATGCACTGTTTTGGATCCTTATGTCGCGGGGGTTCCTCGCAATTATGGTATGGTAAATCAGTTACTAATTTCAACACATGAATGCAGCCGCAGGCCACAAATTTCAGCAACTGCTACAAACATTTCTTAAAAACTAAAATGTCATGTGAAATCGTCTTTGTGTAATAATTTGCATTGCCTTTTACCTGTTTCGCTTCTTTCAGCCACTCATGTTGTGTGCATGTAGAGCTTCTTTATTGCGTTTGCGACTGTGTATTTCTTTTGATTCTATGCATTTTCTGATCAATGTAAATCCTGTAAAAACTATAGATAACAAAGGCTCCTATTGATTGCATAGCAAAAGATTGTTCACAAAGATTTTAGCTTAGTCCTCTGCTTTAATACAATGATATAATTTGCGATAAATGTTGCTTTTTTTTTCTGAATTCGCGAAATAAGCTAGTTGGGTCCCAAAAAACCATTCAATGTTCCATCAGAATGTAAAAGAATACGCCAACTAAAATAAACTACATTAAAGCTCTATTGAACCACAAAATAATTCGCCAAATATCAGTCATCAATCCTTTTAAGTGCATTATAATTCCATTAAATATAAAATTAATCTATAGTGAACAAGCACGGTGGGTGATAACGTACAGTGTGTCTATGATAAGTTGAAATAGGACCTGGACAATATTTACCTTCTTTTGGGGGTAATAAGAATGGGTAACTGGCGCTGAATTGTGTTGCATTATTTTCTTAGAAGTTTTCCTAAAATATTCCAATACATGTGTAGTGTATCCCATTTTCATTTAACTCCCCAAAAATAAGTAAACAGTGTCAAGGTCACAGCTCAACATATCAGAGCCACCCCAATATTGATATTTTTGCTTTCACCACGTTAGAAAATAAACACGTAAGTAAATGGGCTTTCTAATTTAGAATATGATTTCAAGCTAAGAAAGCTTAATGTGTATAATCTTGAGCAAAGGACAGTAAAAAGGGAAATGATCCAACTATTTAAGTTTATTTAAATGAAGAATATTTATAGGCTAAATGTTTTTAAAGATGGCTAAGTTAGGGGTCATTTTTTGGAGCTTTTTAGATCACAAGCTAATCTTGATATCAGGAAAACTTACTTCTTCAACAGGGTTGCAAGCATTTCGAATAGTTAACCAGGAACAGCAGTAACTTGCAATGGCTTAAATAGTTTTAAGAGGGTTCTTGATCTTCATTGGAGAATGACAAACTGACTGAGATCGTCTTTCTAGACTCAGAGCCTGCTTCTGGATGTAACTTATGCATTTGTACATATTTAGTTTCCAAGCTCCAATGTAGCCCTATACTATACTCTTACCGAATAACCAAATAATTTCAGAACTGTTCCGATTTCCTTTATTTATTCTGTAATACACTATCATTTAGAATAAATCAAACCAACAAAATACTGAAATAAATGCTAGGGAGAACCTAAAACAAAATGAAAAATTGGTCACGAACTCATGGGTAGAAATTCTTCGAACAACATCATATATAATACAAAACTTTTCACGCAAACACGAAGTCACGAAAGATATACTTGTCACCACAAACTATTAGGGAAAAACATTTATATCAAAACAGTAAAATAAAAGAAGGGCTAAAAAGGAAATATTGCATTTAACCTAATTTTAAAATGAAATAGTTGACATATGATAATAAAAAACATTCAAGAGACTATGCTGTTAAAGATAAAAATGTCAAAAATGCTGCGCTTGGAAAACATAATAAATAAAAAAAAATAATGTCCCAAAGGAACAAATTACATTTGGGGCATCAAGTAATAAACATGGAAAAGTCATTATAACAGTAAAGTTTTTACAGCCACATTTGGAATAACTTAATAGAATAAAAATGTTATTATAATAAAAAGAATCATTTGAATTTTGACGTCTTGCATTCAAATTATGTTTTTTACAATCACGTATTCTGATAGGACCCTACTCGTTGAGTTTCTTGTTTCTGCAAATGGAATTTCACTGCAAGAAATTTGCACCCGTGATATTATGTCTGGTGATTTTCTAGAATAGGTAATACGAGGCATATCCATAAAAAAAAGAAACGGTGGTTAGAAAATAAAGATAAAGATTTTATGCCGATATCTACCAGTGGAGTGGACCGGGGCACGTTTACACAGTGCCCTTTTTTCAAAACGAGTTATAACTGGAGAGCCAACAGTCATAACATATTGATGCTGCTTCCTAGCAAACATCTTCACAAGTTTTTGAGACACATCTGTCAAGCTTCGGTCTAGCATACAGAAATAATAATCTGTTTTCTATCAAGTCGAGTAAATTTTTGAGTTGAACATTTTGAAGCTTATTGCGAATAAATAATACTTTGTTAAGAAAAAATAAATATATAAAAAGTAGCAGAATTTTATCCGTTTTTGAGAATTGTATTTGTATGAACTGAAATGTTATTAACTTTGTTTGCACGTTAAAAATAAATCTAAACGTGGTGACGGGGCACGTTTACGCGTTGACGTCTGAGCACCTTTATACGCACGTTCTTACTGTGTCTTACTTCTAAATGTGCCCTGGCGCTTTTTTCGCTCCGAACTATCTTAGAACTTTTTAGTATTTTCAGGCTATTTAGTTTTGAAAATCACCATTTAATTTTTAATTGCGTTGCAAATTCGTATCTTACAGCTTACAATCATGTAGTGCTGTCTTCATGCCCGTTCAGCTTTTACTTTATACACTACTTAGTCTGTAATAAATTTGCTTTTTTTTTAACGATGGTAAAACATTATGTTCAGAACACAAACAGAACCACGTTAGGTGTCAAAATAAATATGCGTAAACGTGTCCCGTGTCCAGGGCAATTTTACTCAACCGACTTGGACTCAAAAACATTTTTTTTACCGGTTAAGAACACAAACTGAGCAACAAATGAATATACCATTTTATACTCCTTCAACTTCTTCATAAAACCGCAATGTCTAAAATTTCCTAAGTTAAAACATAAAATTTAGAATATCATGGAAAAAAAAATCCACGTAAACGTGCCCCGGTTTACCCTACACTTATTATAAAAATTATATTTACAGTATGTACCTCTGTGGTATTTTTATTTCTTATCAATTTTAAATGATGGGAATTAGTAATCCTGAAATTTTGTATTTAGATGAAGTTTTACTGTTTAAGTTCATCTATTAGGCATTTTCCCCCCTGAAAAACGTAGTTTCACCCCCCCCCCCTTTTTAATGTAAAGTCTGCTTAAGATAAACAATGAAAAAATATGAATAAAATCAAACCACAGACTGTTTTAACTTAAATTTCATGAAGTCGGATTCGCAGTCGACGGCCCTAAAACGCTAATGTTAAGGGATTTAAACTGTTCAAATTGAACGTAACATTGTTCAAACCAAAAAACTATTTTCTATGCACGTTCTTCTTCAAAAACTTTTTGGTACAAAATTTGTTTAAAGCAAATTCGCCTCTATGTTCAGGATTTATAATTTCCTTGAATTTCCCCTTAGGCGCTAATGTTAAGGTTTTTTTTTTTGAATCGAACGAAAAACTGTTCAAATCAAAAAAAATGATACACGGGAGAAAGGTGTCCTCTCTGAAATCTTTCGAACAGAAAAATCGAATCGGACTATTTATTCAAAGGTTATTAAGGGGGCGGGGGATACAGACAGACATTGTTTCCCCATTTCAATACCATACTTTCCAATTTTTTAGTTTTCGATATTTATTCAATTATTACATTTATTTTTGACTTTTTTTTTTTTTTTTTTTTGCGAAATTTTAAGATGCATTAAGCCTTCTTGCAAGCTTTTTTCTTCTTTCTCTGACTTTTACTAGGAAAGTAGGCTAAAAATGAGGTTAAGAGAGACGAATGAAATGTTTGGAATTTAATTTAACACAAAATTTGGTCATGGAAACTAAAACTCTTGGTAGGTATGTCACACAATCTGTATAAAAATGTCATTACAAACATATAAACAATTAAGCCAACTTTCAAAACTGAAGATTAAAATTATTAGTTCAACGAAAACTACAAATGATACATTTAAAATAACTAAGTAATTTAGGATATCTGAAGGTCAAAACAACGAAAAAAGCGTAATCGAAGTTAAAAGATAAAAGTTTTGTAATAAAATCCCAATAAATGAAACGTTTAATACATCGTAATATCAAATACAAAAGCTATGTAGGAAGGAAGAAAATTAGACAATTTTCAACATCGACTAATTTTTCAAGTAAAATTTCATCATTATCTCACGAACAACGAATGAAATGTGCGAAATTTGTAAAGACATAAAAATTATTTCAAGCATAAAAACTGTTGAGATCTCTAGACATTGATTATAAAAGTTCTCAAATAAAGAAGGAAATGAGGAAACTTAACTAAACTTGTTGAGATAAGTATAAACATTTTTTTTTTAAGTTTAAAATCTGTAGTAGATATTTTTAAATGAATTTTCTTTTTCTGTGGAAGACTCAATAAACGCCATATGTAAGAAAGGGTAGAACTTCATGAAAAAATCAATTTACATAGATGAAAATTTTTTAACTATCCTATAAACAATTAGTTTGTGCATATAGTAGTACTTGAGAGTAAATCAGTTACAAGTAACATGACGTAAGTCTGTTTTTTTTTCCCCAATATTGATTTAACATTAGTATTGTTATTACAAATGTTATTATTTTTATTTATTTATTTATTTTTAATTTTATTTACTTTAATTTAAATTTTTGATATTATTTTTATTTGATTTTTTATTTTACTTTATTTATTTGTTTGGTTTGAAACCTGCAACTACTATCGCCCTTGAGCATCACGTTATTCGTAATATCACCTCTAATCTGTTCACTACGTAATCATTTCCGTTTGAAAAGGAAAGTCGGAAGAGTACCAATAATTTGACGATCCATTTGGTAAAGAAAGAGTTTTGCTAACGGATGTATATCTAGCGCAGAACCAATTTTAACTTTTAAAAACCACACCAGCGTGCCTTAAAAATAAATGAAAAATAAGAAAATACTCTCAATATTGTTTACTTTCTATTCGCTCTGAAAACGTGCCAACAAGTTTCATATATTTTGCACCTGATTCTATATTAAGTAGCTTGCTTATTCGCAATTTTCGAACACTATCGAGTCCCAAAAGATTTTGACGCATAAAAAACAGATGGATCAGGGATATTTAACATGTAACTGTTGTGGTGAGTTTTTTTTTTTTTTGTTAAACACACACGTAACAGGGGAAGTGGGGTATGCAAAACTCCAACATTACAACACATCTTGGCTGCGTTCGCAAATGATCCACCGGTTACACCGCGTGGTTAACCCGGTGTGGTTATGACGTATTTGGAAATTCTCTCGCAATTCCGCTAGAACAGCTATGTTTCCAAACGCTCGTGGTTAAACCGCGGTAGTTTTAGTTCAGCAGCAAACGACACTCCAATCAAAACGTGACTTTCATAATAGGAAAGTCACGTGCGTTACGATCAAAACAAGAAACACGACCGGATTGGCCAACACAGACTTTGACGTTTGTGATCTCGCTAAAACCGTTTCCAGACAGCGGTGCGACAGGTTGCTACCAAATCGACCGCCAGAAAACGACCGCAGCGTTTCCGAACGCGGTTAAGTGACGTCACCGGTTCCACCGCAAGCGTTTCCGAACGATTGCGGTTGCACCGAGGCGACCGATAGTTGTTTCCGAATGCACCCCTTGTGTGCACTTTACAGAGTTTGGCAAATTGAAGAAGAAAAATGCCAAATAACTCCGAATCAATGTCTGAATTATATTTATATAAATGCTATTGAAATAATTCCTTAGGTGTAATTACATCTTTACTAATAATAAAGCTCAAAATTTGTCTGGCTAACTGGATCTCTGTGGCAAGCATAGCGTCTAAATTGTTCGGCCGATTTTCACGAAATTTGATACAAAATTAGTTTGTAGCATGGAGATGTGCACCTCGAAGCGATTTTTCGAAAATTCGATTTTTTTTTAATTCCAATTTTAAGCCTATTTTACCGAGCAAATTATCATAACATGGACAAGTAAATTACCATAACATGAACGAACAAATTACCATAACGTGGATGAGCAAATTACCATAACATAGGCGAGCAAATTACCATAACATAGGTAAGCAAACTAACATAGCAAATTGGCGAGAAATTCATCATTCATACTTTGTAAATATACAGGTGAAGCAAACAATCTTTTAATTTTCTTATACGGGCAAAGCCGTGCGAGTGCCGCTAGTATACATATGAAGCTATTTATGTAAATATCATACAGTTTCTGGGAGAAAAAAAAAAGATTTTGCAATTTTTATAATGAAAAAATGAGAAGACGAAATTACAAATTAACTATTTCATACGGAAAAAAAAATATTTAAATTAAAAAAAAGAGTATTGTAAAAGTTACACACACACAAAATAGGATTTTTTTTTCACGCTAGGTAAGGTGAGTTTATTACACTCCGACCGGCAAAATAATTGACTGCATTCAACGCTAACTTATTCTGTTATGCTCAGTCACTTTGTATAGTTAGTTTAAAAGAAAATGTATTCGTACGTGGACTCACTGCGCAATCCTGGAACTTTAAACTTTGGCTTCTAATGTGGTCGTTTCCGAAATTTTAAAGGTATTTTTTTCTGAAAGAGCATGCTTAAAAACGTAGGATTTGACCATTTTTTAAATTATTTGACAAAGTTTAGTATTTTTTAATAATTATTTTAATCAGTGCGCAGATTTAATTTCATTTTTTTTACGCTTGGGGCCGTGGTAGCTCGATCGGTAGAGTGTCGGATTCGGGGCCGGAGGGTCCTGAGTTCGAACCTCGATGGTCGAAGACCCACCGTCGTCATTAAAGGGGACTGGGCGACGTTAAATATGCTCGTGGTCTCAATGTCCTCCAAGTGAAACGATACCTCTGGGGGGTGCTAGCACCAGGTAGCTATTAGCTCCTGCACTAGTTCTAAATTCTCATAAACTGTTCGATCCGGTGATGGTGCTGCCATCTATCGGTATATAAAATAATGGAGGCAAGGCACTAAGTATGCAGTCCTCGACATAAATACAGTTGTAGTCAGTTGTGACTCTGAATAGGAATAGGAATAGGAATAGGATTTTTTTTACGCTTCTGCACATGACATCACAAGTGATGAAATGCCATTCACTGATGCCATAAGCGCAGAGCACAATATTTAATTCGCTTCTTTACTCATATGTAGTGACAACGATATGGTTGATAGCAAGCGTAGAGCGCAATGTTTAATTCGCTTCTGAATTATCATAACCTGGAAACGCGGTAGACAGCAAACGTAAGCATTCAGCTCGCCAGTGGATTGCACGCCGAAGGACATCACTTGGGACGTCATAAAAAGATCACGCTTTGTTTGAAAAATCGGACATTTAAAAAAAAAGTAATTAAAAGTTCCATGTTGGGAAAATGAAAATATTTTCTGGGTCCATGTTATTTGTTTTTGCTCATTCTATACTTCGTTTCACAGTAAGTTGGCACTGAAGGGAAAGCTAGGCGAGCCGAATTGCAGCCGTTGTCAAGGAAACGAGGTTACTCTGCGTAGGGCGCGTGCCAGTCAGCGGCGCGACTTGCCGAATTTGGCGAGGGAAAAATAAAATATAAAATACCAAGAACGAAACAACTATCCTTGAAGTTTTCAAAGAAATTACATTTGTCTCAAATATATTTCATCATATTTTTATCACAAATGCAAGGCTGTGAATGGGATTTCATTTTACAGCGGGCGGCGGAGAGCTATCGGTCATAAAGTAATTAACAAATAATTCTGAATGATTAAAAAATTAGCAGGAAAACAAATAAAAAGTAATAATTAAAAGAAGAGAATATGCTCTGAAAGACGCATACTCTGTCTCTGGTGATTTCTTCGTTCGCTGATAAAAAGCATGTGCCCTCTCGTCAAAATACGGACCATCCAGTATGTATATATCATCTATTTCAAAAGGAAAAATAAGACGACCGAAGTTGATATATGTAAGGAGAACGTTAGCACACAGCTGTGAACATTTATCCATAGTAATAATGGGTACCAAAGGCATAGAAAAGAACCGCGTTCTTTTCAGAAGTATAACAAATGAAAAACTATCATGCATGTTCTCCAAAGCGCATCTTCGTTTTTCTATTGCAGATCCTCAGAATTCGCTAAAGGCTGTTCATCAACAAGCCTTTAGCGGAAAAAAAAAAAAAGTTAATTTTCAGTCCTTGCCTGCAATTTTATTAGTTTGTTAAGAAGTGGATCTTTTACCCTGCCTCTGACATGGAAATGGTATTCCATATGTGCCTCCTCTTATCCATATCTTATGTATATATAAATCTATCTTCTTTACAACTTGTGCTTTCAGAAAAAATGACTAAATCAAACTGAAATTGCCATTTAAAAATAAAACTTAGCTTTCGGGACAAAATTGATTGCATATTAGAAATAATCTGCAACCTTTGTTACCCCCCATATTCTTTACCTCTGTTTTGAATAACTTCTCTTTAATTTTTCACATGAACTCGACTTGCTCTCTGGAGTTGAGAAATGCATCCTAAGTTCGTTTAAATCTTTGCAACAAAAAAGGAACTCTTAATGTTTATAGATTATTTTCCATAATCCCTCTGATTTAAAAATCCAACTGTGCCAATGCCAACCATTTCTTCGGAATTCGGAAAAGGTGCCATTGTGTCTTTTTATACATATGTATATAAATCAAAGAAGTACCTTTGTGCAGAAAAGTAAAAGAAAATGTAACAATGATAATTCGTTACAGACACCTGTTTTGAGGTTTCAAGGATCCCATTTTTCATCGAGAAAAAAAAAAAGATCGTGCTCACTTTTCTGCATTAAAACTGGGTGTTCCTTGAAACCCCGAAACACCTGTCTGCAATTCTCGGCAAATTTGTCTAACTCAGCGTTGTTTTATTATCTAAAATAACATACTTCAACCCTGTACACGCGTTTTCCTTTTATACTCTAGTAATAACGGTGAAGATCCAAGATTAAATAACCAGTTTTCGAAAAAAAAAGAAAAAGATTGCCCTTTCTAAAATAATTTATTCAAATAAAAAATTTTAGAAACTTCATGGGAACAATTAGCTATTACTGCATTTCGGAGCTCAGAGAAGATATTAATTTTGAATTTTTCAAAAAAAAAAAAAAAAAGGTCGATTTTAAGCTCAACTTATTTATGAAAAAAGTTAAAAATAATAAACGAAAATGCATCGAGGTTTGTGCAAATAGAAAAGTTATGGCTCTCAATTTTGCGTGACTGTGAAAGTATATGATTAACCCCGAAACTCAGTTTATTAAAAATTATTTTACTAACCCTTAGCGTAGTTAATGTAGCCTACTTTATAGGTATATTTTGGGAATGAGTAAATTTACTTAATATAAAAAATTAATTTAAGGCAGGGGTTCTAAACCTGGGGAGGGTGGGGCGAATTAATTTCGTATTTCAAGGGAGATGTGTATGTTTCAAATTTAAAGTGAAAAAGCAAAACTTCTTCATCCAGCAGTTCATCGGTGTAAATTTGTAATAGTGAATCTGTACATACGTGTGTAAGAGCATTATATTTTTTTCCTCCATAAACGTTTCAAACGATCCAAAAAAGAAAAGAAGAAAAAAACGACTTTTGCCGTAGCAAGGATTTGTACACAACAAGTATTCGTTACATTCAAACAAAATTCGGGTTTCTTTCATTTTTTCACAATAATTTTCTTGAAGTTTGGGCTCATTATGTAAGAAACGAAAGCTATTTAAAACTACCAAGTAAAATAAATCTCGAATTCAAAGAAAAAAAATCCCATTGTATTTGTAATTGCAGCAAGTAAATAATTGAAAATTAATATTTTCATTTCATTTTTTATTTCTTACTCACGAAAACTGTTTTTAAAAATGTATTCAATTGCTTGGAAATAACGATGGAAAGCATAAATGAGAAAAAAGACCAGGCAGAAATGCTTTGACCACAATAAGGAGAGTTCTTTCAAGAGTCATAATGACAATCAGATGTTTTTCCTTGGGCGATGCGAAGTGGGGAGAAACGAGTTCTGGGGGGTTTGCCGTTCCACAGGAAGCCCGCCAAGGTTAACCTTGAAAACTCAAGTCTTCGCCAAGACAAAGTCGAGTTACGGCGCTTTGATTTTCCTTTCGTAATCAAATTCTTATAAATTAAGTATATTTAACACACAACAACTTCAACTATATGTCTCAACCACATACAATCTCTATTTTTTTTACATCATTTGGGAATTTACACCCGTTTAAACCTCCAAATTTACTAGAACTACTTCTCATCGCGGAGTAACACATCTCGTACCTTTCCCTTCAGTGCCAACTTAGATTGGAATATACTGTATCAACTTCAGTGACTAAAAGTAGTACTTTTGACTGAAGGAAATAACCCCATTGGGTCATATTTGAGTCTGAGGAACACATTATGTATCGAAGTATGCAGTTTTTTTAGCTTAAAAAAATGATTTGTAAGTGTTGCGGGTCTGAACGTACAGTCACCACGTAAGGTTGGTTTTGGTAACAATAAATAAGTCCCGGTTGAACTGTTAACACGACAGACAGGCTAAGATTTACGTACAATTTAAGCAAGCTATAGCTTAGGGCCCCTGCTTTGTTAGGGGCCCCCAACTCCTGAAAATTAGCATTGATTAGCGTTTCAAAATATAAAAAAAAAAGAAAAGAAAAGTACTTAAAAAATTTATTTTATTTTCTAGTTCTGGAAAAAGGGTGAAATTTGGTAAAGTGTGGCTACAAACCATGAATAGGAGGGGGTAGGGAGAAGGAATGCCAATATATGTTAAGTTCCGCCCCATGCTACATCCTGCACCAAAAGTGTAAAAACCATGGTTCTCACAATTCTGAGACATGTTGCAAACTTTTGTGATTCACGCGTTTCATATCTTGCTATTTATGCAATTCCGAATGCAGTATTTTGGAAATTCTTTTGTTATTGCTTGCTTTTAGCTTACTTCTTCTGCATATAGTCAATCTGTTTAGCACGGGAAAAAAAATGATAAAATGATTCCTTTTCGTTTTCTGCCCCACTTGCAACTGAAGCAAAGTTGTTGTCACGAGAAATCTGTAGTTTCTTTTTCCTTTTAAATTTCGGATAGCTGTTTCTTACAAAGTTAGAACAGGACTGTAAAAATTTACAATCAAGTACTAAAACATCAGAGACTGGAAAGTACAAATGAAGTGCGTTAAAAGTTTTGATTGCTCTAGAGTCCTTGACAATAATTAGATAAGTCTTTGAAAATCCAAAGCAAAGTGGACTTCAAATTTATTTCTAATCCAGTGTATAAATTATGAGTTGTTCAAAGGGGCAGTATGTCCATCTCTTTTTACTTATTTTCTGAAACTGTACACCATTTCTTTTAAATCATTTTCTACTAATGATCATTTTATATTTAATTCATTGTTGTATTTGTCGGTGAGTTGGAGGTGTGATTAAAAACTAATTGTACCGAAAGCCAATGTGAGTAAGTAACAATGCATTTGCATAGTCTTTTCTCTTCCTGCGCTCTTTCTCTGCCAACTGCTGTCATTGAATTGTCGAATCAAAAACAATTTTTAGTGTATTATCTAAATTTTCAAAAGAGTATATAACTTTTAAAAAGTTTTGTTTGCCTATTTCTGTCCTGATATTTTTGTAGTTCCAACTACATCTTATAAGGCTTTTATAAAACGCAGAATTTTACATCTATTTTTCAAAATTTCCTCCGGTGTAGAAACCCCTGGCCCCCTTCAATTGGAATATTCTACACTCCACTTAATGGGGAGTCTTAAGTCACTCTCTGGTACCATTCCCTCGCTTAAGGTTAATCCAAACAGGATATCAGGGAAAACATATTGAAACACAATCAACAAAATAAAAGTATTGCTGTATGTATCAGAGGAAAGAGACAAACATAGTAAATGGGGGGGGGGGGGAGGATTGCCTCTTACACCACCGAGAGAAACGTTGTTCAAACTAAAAAAAGGGCTCCATACCTGAAATAGCTTAGAGCCACGTTAAGTCTAAATCTGGACCTGACGACAGAGCAAATATTACAAAGCTTTTAAAAATAATGGCAAAATGTGTGGGGGTGCCATTTCTTTCGGATTGTGTAATCTTTATTTATTTCCGTACATATTTGAAAAACGCTTAGATACGATAAATATGAGTGATTATTATTTTCATCCCATCTAAATTAAGAGTTTCTTATATCAAAAATGTTTAAATGTTTTTATTTAGAATATGTTTTTCATTTTCATTTTGTGTGTTTTAAAATAAATAGGTTTTTTTTTTTTTCAATCATAAATGTTTTCACCATATGCTTTATTTTATAATACAACTGTGCAATGAGAGAGTGGCACGTCTTTTATTGCCTATTGAATTTATTTTTCGAGCATTACGTCATGTATTATGGTAAATCTATTAAAATATTGCAATTCTTCGCTGTTGTTTTCGTATGATAGAGTAAATAAAAAAATCTGAGGAGATAGACCGAAATTAATGCAAAATTATGCTGTAAGAATCACAAATTAATCAACTGCAAAGCACACAGAAAATAAATAAGTAAATAAAAAAAAACATATCGAAGAAAACAAAAATCTTGTTACAATCCTTGATTGTGAAAACTTGAGTTTATCTGAAACAAATTCATGCTTTTTAAAAAACTTTTTTAAGGAATTACTTAAATTACATCAAAAAGTGAAAAATAAAGAAGAACATGACAGTTTGTTTCGTGTGCCAATTTTTCCTCTATGCTCACCAATATGACTGGAAAGAAAAATCTGGTGTGGACCTACACTTCTTCCTTTTAAGTCTAGTAGATAATCAAAGTTTTTTAATAGCTCAAAAGATTATACTCATGAACGAGTAATAAAAGCAACACTTCTTGAAAAAATAACTTCTTAGAAATTTTTCTACACATATTAAACTGGTAAACGTAGATAATTCTACTTTTAAAAGTAATGTTAATTTTTATTAGCAGCTGTGATCTAAAACTGCATAAAATTCAGTAAAAATCCCTTTTTGAAACATCCGAATTCAATCACAAGGGAAGGTGCACAGCTAGACCCCACTCAAAGTCACATTCAAAATTTCAACGTTCTACGACATACCATTTTGAGTTGTGCCAGATACATACATAAACACATGCCCACATACATACATATGTATGTACAAACAGACATCACGCGAATACTCGTAGTAATTATCTCGGGGATGGTCGAAATGGATATTTTGGCTGCCCTAACGTTCAAAGGTGCATATGCACATTACTCATTCGAGGATGAGTAAAATGGAAATTTAAACCGAAATTTGAGGGGAAATTTTTCCGCTTTTAAAATAACTCCTTTACTACGTAAAATAAAGTAAAAAAACATCATAACTAGATTATATTGCCACAAGCATATTGTACGTAACTTATATACTCAATATAAGATAAACACTATTTAATTTACTTTATGGGTCATTCCATACGAAATGAGTAAAATTCGCGAAAAAGTGGTGGCCGCATGGTAACAGATTTTTATGAAATTTGGTATACAGGTTCCTTTTATGCCTATATAAAAATATCTAAAATATTTTTGCTTCAAATTTTTTATTTGAATAGTTACAATGCTAAATGTTTCACTTTTGAAGGATTGTATATTATTAACTATTTAATGAAAACATAAAAGTTATATGTTGTTGCAATCTATGAAGTAGGGTAATCAATCTGATATCAGTAAAATTTTCAAAGTTATTATAGTTAACTTTTAACCGAGTTTCAAAAACTGAAAATATTTCAATTTTCTCATAATTAAGCATTTTATTTTTTAATCTCAATCTTTAAGGAATGAGATAGCTTTGATGAAATTAATACCCAATAATATGCTAAGTATCATAAAAGAAATACCTTACTTTTGAAGTTGTATTTTAACTCCTTTGTCTTCAAAATCAGTTTCAAACTTAGTGACATTTTGTAAAATGATGATTTTCCCCTTCACATACACACAAAAATTCAAATGAGGGAAAATTCAGACAACTTTAAAATTTTACAAGAATATAGAGTTGTGTTTCTACTATTTGCTTGAAGAAACTCGAAATTGGTTTTTGATTTCCAAACGTAAAATAAAATTCAGAAAAGCAGCATTTTTTTTTCTGTTTTATGGGTCAATCCATATGTGTTTGACGGATGGGTGCGCTCGACCATTTAAAATTTTTTTTTGAAATTCATATTCCTAAAAGCTGCATATGAAAGATGTTTGAAACCACTTTTATTTTTTCTCTCAACTGGACCTTTGATTTTTTAAAGGTCATCAAAAGTGATTTTCGTAGTCAAAAATGGGACTTTTAGACCTTTGCATTTTGGCCAAAATCTATTTGAATTACATTTATGACAGTTAATTTAACGCTTTGATGTTAAAGTGCATAAGTTGATAGTCTTACATGCTGAGTTACGTAGCTGTAAGTTAATAATTGAAATAATGGCAACAGGTTAAAGTTCAAAGCCAAATGTAAAAATTTTACTTATTTCAAAGGGGAGATAACTCACGCAGGGGACGGAAACACAAAATGAAGTACGACAAAAACTGATCACTGAAACCATGCTAAAAAGAATGTGTTACTGTTGCTGTGTGTTTGTGTACCCTTTATAGATTACAGTCCCTCAAAAATCAGAAAAATGAAAAAAATGACATTTTTAGACCCCTGTAAACCAAAAGGGGATGGAATTAAAAATAAAATTTCCTGGCCAATTGAATATTCCGTTCAAGTACTATACATGTTATGCACAGTATTTTTTTTTTATTTGGTTTGTAAAAAAGATTTAGGTCTTTGAAATTAGCAATTTTGCTAGTCAATTCACACACTAAAACAGAAATAAACAATACTTTCTTCTATATATTAGATATAGAAGAAAGTAAAAATGTAAAAACGTCATGGCACCTTCTTAAATTACCTATGTGCCCTATATAATACATTATACTGAAAAAACACTGTAATTTTCAAAATAATTATTTTAATTTGATAACTTAGAAATATTTGGGCATGGATTAGTAGTTTATACTGTATGGAACCTGTATGGATTAACAATTATGTGAAATTATGAGAATTCAAAGAACTAGATAAACGACTAAATGATGCAAAAGCAAGTAAAACTAACATTTATTTCAATTTAAAAAAAATGTATATTTCAGCATGTACTTCATAAACATGCTTTTGAGAAAATGAAACACGAAAGAAATGGTTAGGTTTGCTAAACTTACAAAATAAAAAGAAGTAACTAATGGAATTTTACCTTAGTCAAGTTACTCTATTAACAAAATACGCTGATACCAATGATTAAAATTTAGTAGTATCTAAAAGACACTTCAATATGTTACGTAAAAAAATGAGTAAATTTAGAGCATTCCCTCATCTTCAAAAAAACATCGAAATAGAGGAAAAAATGAAATTTTTGGAAATTTTCGATTTTTTAAAGTACAATTTCGTCATTAAAAAATTCATAAACAGTTTCTAAATTAGAGCAGATAGTTACTTATAGATAGTTTTTCAATCTGAATCATTTTTACTCTTATTTTTTCATTAAAAGAGCTAGAAGAGTGATTTAAAATCTGAAGTAAATTGGCAAAATTTCAATCTTTGTTAATATCTCAGATTCATAAAAAGATCCGAATAAATTTTACTTTGCTTTTTCTAAATAGAGAATTGTTTATAGAATGCGGAAATATTTATTTTTTTAAGTGTACGTTTATAACTTATGGAGTTATTGAGTCACAAACTGGCAGCAATGAACTCTGAAAGTTTAGGCATAGCGTAAGCATCAACTTCTAATTTCAATAACAAAGCAACAAACAGTTTTTAAGCTTCCATACTTTGCATTCCCTCGGAGATATGCATGGTTTACCTAAATAAAAATTTTCATTGAAATCTGTGACATGTCAGCCACAGCTGATTTGCTCATTTCGCATGGAATGACCCTTATACAAAACTTTATATTTAATTTTACGTTTTGGGGTTTGAGGACCGAAAGTTCATTTCTGTCACCATTTTACAACGATCTATTTTTTGTCTGATAAAGCTACTGCTTTGAAAGCAGAGTATTGCTTCGGAAAAATACTTTTAAACTTGCATTTTTACTGCTCATAAACGGTCACGGAATTTCGCAGAACATGTATCTATAGGCAAACCGTTTCCTTTTATTGCGCATGATTTATTCAATTATGAATGTATTCATGAGCTTCTGATCTTGCTTTCTTATTGAACAACAGTCAAGTCAAAAATGAACACGCAAATCAGCGTGAGAATAATATTGTGTGGACACTATATGTATGTCTCGATTTTTCTTTTACCTCGAAGTCTAATCTGAAAAAATGTAAAAAGGTTTTCACTATCTCGAACTAGTTCATCGCTGCGTTTATATTAAAGTTTTAGATATAATCTTTTTTTTTAGTTCCATTTGAGCTTTCAAAATTTTTTAATTTTCAAGAAACGCAGTTTAAATTTTCAAATTGGTTGTTTTTTAAGAAAGATATTTTAACTCTGTAAAAAAAAGATAAGTTTTAAGTATTTAAAAATGCGTAATAAAAAAATAAACTCAAAAACTTTCAATTTTATGGGAGGAAAAAAGCTTCATGTTCAAAATCTTGAAAAATCAAATTGAGAATATGAAGTGAAGCTTGACCACGGGGAGATGGTGGATGACCTTGAAACAGAAACATCTTTTGTAATTGGTAGAATCAGCGAGAAAGCGTCGAGTAGTAAGCGGCGGGTTCTCGCTGATCATTACTATTACAAAATAATAACAAACAACCTATTGCAAATGATGTTTTCGTTTCAAGGTCATCCTCCATCTCTCCGTCAAGCTCTAACTACTATTGCAATGCACTATTGCTGTCTTCGGCTGTGGATCTAGACTTTTTTTGGCCATGACCAGTCCTTAAAATGTCGATTCTCCCCTTCCCCTATAGCAACTCATAATTAGTGCCATTCTAAACATTGATTTATTTATGTGGCATTCCTCTAATTCACCATTAACGACTTAAATTTTTTTGCCCGAACATCGTTCGGTTGTCACAATAAAAGTCTTTTTCTGCCCGAATACAGGTAAGGAACCCCCCCCCCCCCCTTTTTTTTGAGCAATCACGATTGCTTATTGCTCTCACTTGATCGTCCTTGGCGTTATGGTTCCTTTTTCAGCTTGGACCAGGGGCCTCTGCAGCACCACCACCCACCGGCCTATGCAGGCGCGTCGGAATCCGCTTTTCCTGGTCGGAGGCGTCCATGTCCTGTACACACACATGCTCACACACATACACACTCACATATACACGCACGCCTTCGTGCATACACTCAGGTCTACGCACACACACACAAACCTACACATGCATGCACGCGCGTCTACGCACGCACACACACACGCAACTATACACACATAACCGCCCAGGAGGAGGGGCACACTTGGTGGGGGGAGGGGGGCGGGAGCCGTTTCTAGAAACAATAACTCCAATGAGTAAAGGCCCTGATGCAACTCGTGATTGCGAAATATATAATTTGAATTGAAAATGTCAGAATTCAAATTAATTATTATTATTTTTTTTTAACACCATTCTATTGCAGGGACATCCTGATAGGATGCCTCTGCAGCTTCTCCAAAAATTCCTTATTCGGCAAAATTGATACCAGTGTTACAATGCTGCATTATTATTTTATTTTTTTTCAAACAATGATACTCCATGTCGCTTTTCATCAGATGTAAAGTAATCATGCCAGCATGCTCGAAAATTATCATTCCGTTAAGTTCGTAATTTCACTTAGTTAATTAAGAATTCCTCGTCACAAAAATTAAAGTTCGGGAGTAAGAAACCTCTGTTCCGTCGATTTACCCGTTGTTGTCCAGTTTTTTTTAGTTTACAGTGTTTTCAGTCGATGTCTATAGTTTTCCAGAAATTATTGATCGGAAAATTACTGAAAACTAACTTCAAGGTTAATTAAATTACGCTGAGTTAAAACTCAGCGTAGTCAGTTATTAACATTAATAAATCAATGCAATATTTGATGCATTTTGACCGCAGCTTTGAGTTTATGTAATTTATTCAAACACAAAATTATTTATTAAAAATGTACTTATTTTCGGACACAATATAATCAACAACCGAAACAGTTAAGTGGTTAGTTTGACTTTTAAAATATTTCGGAAAACATGCAAGAAAAAAAAGGAATGAACAAATGTTCGTAATTTAAAAAAGGAAATCATCGAATATCAAGATCATCCAACAACTCATTCTTGGATAGCTCCCTGAAGATGGGGGGGGGGGGGGAATAATAATTTGAATCTTGACATCTTGTATTCAAATTATGTTTTTCGCAATCACGAGTGTATGTGTGTGTGTGTGTAAGCGTGTGTGTTTGTGTCTGTGTGCAGGCATGAGTGTGTGCGTATGTATATGTGCGTGTGTGTATGTATATGTCCTTGTGCGCCTGTGTGTATGTCTGTGTGTGTGTATATCTGTGTGCGTGTGTGTATGTTTGTGTGTGTGTATGTGTGTGTAGGCGTGTGTGTTTGTGTCTGTGTGCAGGCATGAGTGTGTATGTGTGTGTGTGCGTGCGTGTGTGTGTGCGTGTGTGTGTATGTATGTAAGTGTGTGTGTGTGTAGGATGTGGACGCAACCTGGAAACGATTTTCGCTAGAGGAGCAGCATCGAGAGGCCGCGGTCCGTCGACGGTGGTGCTGCAGAGGAAGGCGGGGGGGGGGAATAAGATCATAAGAATTCAAAACAGTCAAATGAGAACAATAAGCAATGGGATTGCTCAAAAAAAGAAAGAAAGAAAAACAGGAAATCCTCACATTAAGGTTAGAAAATACCGGTTCACGGCAAAATGTCAAATCATGTGTGATAGAAGCGTAAAAGCAAAATTTCCTCTATTACATTTTATTGCAGCTCTACTTCCATTCGTTACTCTTTGTACATAAAACAAAAGCCTCCATAAACTACATACTGCAACATCATGATCAGTAGGTATGAAATGTGGCTGCGTAGGTCAAGATAACCTCCCAACCAAGCTTGCCGCATGTAAATCGATACCTACTTTGCTATGTAAAGACCAAAATCAGGAGAGAAAAAATCTTTCAATTTAAGAACAAAAAAAAAAAAAAAAAGAAAGAAAGAAAAAAAAAAGAAAAGTTAGAAAGAAACATCAGCAGTACCACATTGGAAAGATGCAACAATCCATTACCTTACCCTGTAATTTATTATGTATCAGTACTTAAGAAAGCACAGTTGAGTGATATTCAAAAATCAAAAAATCGACTCACACCGTTGCCAATCTAATCTTATCAGCTGTTTAGGTTAATGGTCAATTTTCATACTCGGCTAGAGGACAATATATTTTATCAGGTTTTCGTGCAATTGGTACATTTCACAGAGTTATCTAACGAGGAATCCACACACACACTAGCGCACAAATCCATAACTGGAATTATAACATTTTTGACTTACACAACTACAGTGCTGGCCAAATTATTAGACTAAGACTGTTTTAAAAGCAAATTCTTTATTGATTACATAACTATAGACACATTAACGAACAGTGAAATAATTATCTAATATTTAGTATGCATTCCCTTGTTCTTGATGAGCATTTTAATTCTTTTTGGCATACTTTTCACAAGGTTTACACCACTTCTTAACTTTTTAAAAAAGGAGATAAAAAATAGTTTAGACTACCTATTATATATACTCACAATACACATACTCACTAATTACCTAAAGCTAACTTTAAATATAACGGAACACACTAATAAAAAGGAGTAGTGAACTGTTTAAGCTGATTGATTTTATGTTCCTGGTAGGTAGACAAACAAAGAACATAAACAAAGCAGACAGTGCTGCCACCTGCAAACATTAAATTATGCTAAAATAACGTAATAATCAGTGTACAGTATGTACTGTACTTTAACAGTAAAATAAATAGTATTTTAGTGCAAATAGTGTACAAAAAAAAAAAAAAAACTCTTTGGCCTAATAATTTGGCCAGCCCTGTATCATTCTAACCATCGCGAAGAGATAAAATTTAGGATGTGAAGACTTTCATTCGTGAAGCCAAGACCCCAAGTCACGTGGTAGACTTCAAAGCAAAGCTTTGGAAGAAGTCAGGTTTCATTCCCTAGTTTCATGCAAAGCGTGTCAACCATTCGTCGTCGTTGAGTCACGTGATTTGAGGTTTTTGTCTGTTTTTTTCTAAGCAAATGATTGGACTAGCTCACTCCATTTACTAATTTCTGCTCTAAGATTCTAACCCGTTCATCTGAAATTGTTGCATGCAAAAATCTTCAAAGAAAACTTACCAATTGTCGTAATCACTGTGATGCAGTACAGTAAAGCACCCGAAAATGACCACTGCAGCTCGTCGTCGTTGCTCTCCTTACCATCGTAACCTTCGTTTTTCACCGCATTCACCACTTCTTGCTCGAAGAGTTTCAGCCTCGAGCCAACCAAAATCGTCCAGTTCTCCTCATACAGAACATTCAGGTTGACTGTAATATTCCACAGATCTTTTAAACATTTTTCTCGGTCTTTCTGGATGGTGGATCTCTGATTGATCTCATTGGGTGCTTCCAGAGATTCAAAAGTTAGAGCCCCGACGATGGCGTATCCGACAACCAAGCCACAAAGTCCGACATGTGAAAATAAGTGCGTGATGAACACGCGGAAGTAATGTCTGCACTTGGCTAATTTAGAAGCGTTCTTACAATTTGCCATTCTGTTATCGGGTTTCTGAAGCATTTGATCAGAGCTTTTTTCTGGCTCGAATATTTTTGCGCTTAGCTTATAAATTTTTGAACACATCAAATAGTCTTGGTGTTTTTTGTTTCAATGCATTGTAAAAGAATGAAATCTTAACGATGCACACAAAATGATGCCTATGCTAAAAATTTGATACGTATTTTACCAAGAATAAATAATTAAATTTTAAAGCGTCCATTAGTAATGTGATTGAAATTTTCTTCATTGCCTCTTTGAATGGGTAAAGGTATTTATAAAATTAAAGACGAAATGCATCGACAAAATCTGGAATTAAAAATTACTTCAACCGAAATAAACTCAGTTAAAAATTGATAGCAAATTCCATCTAAATGAGCAATATATTACTTATTTGCTCTAACGAAGTGATAAATATAGTCTCTGTTAGGGTGTACTCAATAATGAAAAACTTGAAACATTAATAATTATTACTGCCATATGCTTCTGACAAAGTGATAAATATAATCAAATACTCATTAAAGAAATATTTGAAAGGTAAACAATTATTACTACGATCTGCTTCTGGCAAAATTATAAATATAGTCTCGATTAGGAAAGTATTTTTAATGAAACACTTGAAACATAAATAATTATTACTGCAATCTGCTTCTGATAAAATGATAACGAAAGTCTGAGTTAAGAAATACTCATTAATAAAAAACTTGAAACATAAATAATTTTTACTGCCATTTTCTTCTGACAAAATGATAAATGTAATCGAATACGCATTAATGAAACACTTGAAACATAAATAATTACTACTGCGATCTGCTTCTGATAAGATGATAAATAGTCTCGATTAGGAAACTCTCATCAATGAAACACTTGAAACATAAATAATTATTACTGCGATCTGCTTCTGATAAGATGATAAATAGTCTCGATTAGGAAACTCTCATCAATGAAACACTTGAAACATAAATAATTATTACTGTGATCTACTTCTAACAAAGTTATAAATATAGCCTCGATTTGGTATAATTGCAATAATGTGATACAGAATCATAACATGTACGGTTATATACAAATAGTAAATCAGCATTGGAAGATAAATTGCATGAAATTTAACTATGATGATCAGAGTCATTTAATATTTTTCCTTATATTTCGACTTTGTACACATAAAAAATTAAATTATTTCAGTACACGCAGTTTCAGAAGAACTGAATGGTTTTTTCTTTATTCAGCTCATAAATAATTATTCCAAAAAATATTTTCGTGTGCTTTCTAAGAAGCAAATGATGTGTGTTCCGAGTGAAAGTGCATAGAGCTTACCAGTAATAAGAAATACGATGAATTCTTAAGATCAACTCTAAACGCAATAGTTGATAATTATTCTCATTTATTACTTTTAGTACGCAAGTCTTTTCAATTAAACAACAAACTTAGATGCGTAATTTCTTCGAATTATTGGTGTACGAACAAAAATTATTTGAAGTCAACTAGAAAAAAATTCACCACACGAAAATGTTCTAAATAAAACGCACGTAAACACAAGCAACAAAACATCTTTTAAGATGAGCACCATTCTTCTACAGACCACTGCAGAGTATTTCAGAGGATGTCGCGCATGTTTTACCACGTGTTCTGCTTTAAAGATGTGCAACGAATTAACTGTTCTCCGGAGACAATTAAAAACAAAGAGGAGAAAAACTTAAAACTTGGCGCTTGCTACCGAGTTAAAACGATTTACTCCATTCCGTAGCTACTCTAGCAGGAAGAGACAGTGAGGGGAAAAGATTCGTTCTTCGTTCTTTTTATATTTTATATTTGTTTTGTTTAGTTTGTTGGCACATTATGATGTCGGCAGCAGAACTATTACGCCCTCTGTCTAGAAGAGTTGGAAGTTTTCTCGGGGAAATTATTTCATAATGTAACGATGATTTGAAGAAAACAATTATATGGGGTGCTCTGAGCTTAAATTTTTGGAAGAGCGAAATTTCTCAATTTGCCGAATGAACCTCCAAAATTTGCCAAATGATGATAATTGTGCTGAATGGAACTCCGAATTTCGCTGAATGATATTTTTGCCGAATCGTCAGACGAAATTTTAGCACTTATGGAGTTGATATATAAAATCGCTTAGGATCAAAGAGCCCCGAACTAAAACTTTTGAATAGGGATGGGGGGGATTTTTAATTTGCCGAATGAAGTTTTGAATTTAACCTAATGATAAAATATGGTCATGGACAGTGCATAGTGAAACCATATTATACATGTATAGCATCAAATGAGAGAGAACATTCAGTATGCTTAAAAAAAATACAGTAAATTCTCGATTATCGGCGGTCGAATTATCCGCGGTTCAGGATTATCCGCGGGTACACTTTTTCTTTCTTTTAAACTTATGATTGTGCTGTTCTTCGCTTTTAGATTTTACATATATTTTGTATATTCAATGTTAATAGACGCAATGTAGCAAAGTTTTCAGTTGTAATTTAAATGAATGTGTGAGTCATTAATATTTTTTATCTATTGCATACACTAAGTATCTTTTTTTACCTATTATTCGGATTATCCACGGTTTTCGCTTATCTGCAGTTACAGTGCCACCCTATTCCGCGCGTAATCGGGAGTTTACTGTAGTTTAAAAAATTAAAAAGAAAAAAAGGAACTTCAATGGTGCAATATTGTCTCCAAACTTGCCGCATTGTCGGCAAAATTTGCCGAACAAGGTAAATTTTTTAGGGGTGGGGACATTACAGTGACCTTCCGTGACTTCCATAAGGGAGCCCTCGCTCAACATTTTTGAAAGAACATTACACATTTAGGAAAAACAAACAATTTGGAAGTTCAACAAATTTGCACGTATTTTCAAGGAAGGACAAAAAATTAAAATACAAAAAAAAAAAAGTCTGATTTTGAGATCTCGAGTTCAAATTATGTTTTACGCAATCATGAATTGCGATAGGACCCTACTCGTAGGGTTTCTTGTTTCTACTAATGGCTTTTATCGCAACCATAATTTAAATTCAAGATGTCAAAACTCAAATGAAAGCCAGGGGCTGTATTCTGGACGTTATGCGCTGGATGCTAGATGTTGTGTGCTGGATACTGTTTTCGCTTAAAAAGGTGTAAAGTCGAGAATTCGATTCCGAGGCAAATGGACGCCTGCATTATAATAAGCATAGAAAAAAGGTCGTTTATAAAAAATTCGATTCCGAGGCACACGGACGGTAAATAAAATAAAATAAAAGCGCGGAAGCAGACATGATTCAATGTTCAAATGAAAACAATTCGTGATTGCCTCCCCCCCCCCAAAAAAAACTTATATTAATATTTATAAAGTTACTATCAAAATACGCTGACAAGAGATGCGACACTGATGAAAAAATTAGATCACAAGTCATCCAGGTTTTGAAACATCGAAGTTCTGAATTTCAAAAAACTCTTTACAGAAAAAAAAACGCTCTAACGAATGGAGAAGGCTTCGAAACTTGTGAATTTGGAAATCTTCAACCATTGGTGTCAAATTTTTGGCACCAATGCCCGCTGGAGGATGATATTCCCTTTCGGGGGCTCTCCGAACTTAAATTTTTGGGAGGGAGAAATCCTCAATTTGCCGAATGAAACTCTAAATTTTGCGGAATGATTCAATACGGATATGTAAACACATATACAGTGAGTGGAAAGGGACATTCGGGAATTGAAAATAATATTCCAATGGTGTCTCCAAATTTGACGAGTCGTCACATAAAATTTTCCGAATAAAGGAACTTTTTGGGAGGTCGCAGCACTGTAAAAAACATTCAGAAACATTCCTGAAAAATAATGGGCAGCTGATGTGTCCAATTTCTGCCAGTAACATACCTTGCAAAAACCAGGAACGTTCTCTGCTAAATGTCACTTTCTGAAATTATCTGAAAATTACTTTCTGAAGAATTTGGAAATCGTCCCGGTAAAAGCCAGTCATGTCTCTGGAACCTTGAAGAAAAGTTAGGTAGGTTTAATGTGATTGATTAGAACTTTCCTGATTTACCAAGAAAGTTCTAGAAGCATCCATGCAGCCATTGCCAAATTTAAGACAGAATCGCAAGTACAGTAAGCTCTTAACTATCCGCGGACGGATTATCCGCAAGTCAATGAACAATCAGCATCTTGTATTTTCGCAATAAAAGCAAATACCAATGACTGTTTTCTGTCGACTGCCTGTAAATTTAAACTCAGTTGTTTTTGTTCTATTTATTTTTGTGCTTTCTTCCTCGTACACACACTTGTTCTTTATTAACGTTTAGCCCTGTCGTGGAAAAATACAAAACATTTTTAATGTACTGTATATATTTTCACTGTTTGAAGAAAGCTCTGTCGGTCACAGCGTTAGTTAAACGTATACATTTAACCGAAAACCTCAGTCCGATGCTTTAAAACAGGTTGTTTTGACAGAAAAAAAAAAAAAAAACAATTTTTAGACCGTGGGTCTATTTTTCGTCATTAGCCTGCACGATAAGCTTTAAAATGAGATGTAAATCAAAGAAATCGATGAAGAATCGAGGATGATCTCGCGTAGAAACAAAAAACAGGCTACTACGATGGAAAACGTGCCTGATTCATACATTTTAACACAAAATAAAAGACCTATACAAATTGTCGCACAAAATCTTTTGAATTTTCACCTGAATAGTACAAAAACTAAGAAAGAGGCATTCAAAAATAAATGCCAGCTAGTTAGAGCAGTTGGTTACATTTATCAAACAAAGCAATAAGAAAAAGAAAAAAAAAAAACTGGTGAAAAACTAATTGATAAGCAGAATAAAAAAAACATCATATTTTTTTTTCATTTCAACTGGATTGTAAAGAAGTATTGCACAAACTATGTTAGAATCAGGAAATATAGTCTAAGATTATATAAATTGTTATGGCGAGCAGTAAGCATCGCTGACCAGGTCGGAGTCGAACTGATTAAGGGTTAAAGGAGTCGGAGTCAGGAGTGGGGAACTTTAAAATCCCAAAAGTCAGAGTCGGAGCGGTTATCTTCTCTCACAGTCCGCAACTCTGCCAATGCTGTGGAATCAGAATCGGAGTCGGAATAGTTTCGGAGTAAAAGAACCTGAACAAGGATTGGTAATTTACCCATTGACTCCTTACTATATGGTGCCTTTCAATCTCTTTCTCGAAGTTTTTCACCTACCTCCTTGATATTTAGTGAACTTTTTGTATTATACTTTAATTGAGGGGATTCATATTCAGATGACAGAAAAAAATCTCATTATGATTTCTGCTCATCGGCAGACGAAAAATGTCCGTTAAGTTAAATTTGTTGTGTCATTTCAAAATTTGAAGCTTGATCCGTACCAGGGTCGGACTGGGTCCCTCAAGAAGGCGCCAACCTTGACTCTCAAAGAGCACAGAAAAAAAAGGCGTAAAAAGTAAATAAATAAAAACATAAAAATAAAATAAAGTAAAACCCCGATAGTAAAAAAAAGAGTAAATTATTAAAAAAAAGATAATAAAAAATTATTAAATAAAAACAAAAAACCCGACTGCGTAAAAACCAAAAAAACTAAAAAGAAAAATCTATAAATCCAGTAGTTTAGAATGTTATTAAGTACTACTGAATAACTACATCGTTGAAATAGTTTTATAACCGTACACAGATAAGGCAAATCATAAATTCAAAAGCAGAATAGAAGGATCAACAGTCGGGGCCCATTCCTTTTTGATTCAAATAACCCCGTAAAATTTGAATGGTCCCCCCGACTGTTGATATCCTTCTATTCTGCTTTTGAATTTATGATTTGCCTTATCTGTGTACGATTATAAAACTATTTCAACGATGTAGTTATTCAGTAGTACTTAATAACATTCTAAACTACTGGATTTATACATTTTTCTTTTTAGTTTTTTTGTTTCGCAATCAGGTTTTTTGTTTTTATTTAATATTTTTTTTATTTGACACTTTTTAGTAAATTGTCATTGATTTAGTTATTATGATTATTATACGGTACATTTAGCAATCTTGTCATTTCATTGAGAGAGTTTGTATCGTGAAGTCTATTAAGTAACTAGCGGTGGTCTCAACTACTGATAATTAGTCCCTCTAGGGACCTAACTCCGCTTAAAGCTACATGTGGTTGGCCTTCGGCAAAAATGCGCGAACTTAAGTCAACCACAACACAGCTATATAAACAGCCTGTATAACTCATGATGACCCGAAACCGGAAACGTCGTCAGTCAAGTCTTTCTCGCAAAACTAAAAAAGCCTCTCAAGAAAGTACACGTCACGAAACTCAGTCCCTTGAATCAAGGCAAAAACAAATGCAACATGTTAGAAATGAAAATCGAATAGTTGACTCTCTTTCTTTTGGTGCTTATGGACCTTATTCACGGTTTGGCAACGGTCCCATCAGCTGTTCGTCTGCGGGTATTTTGACCAATCACGCAGTGTCAGTAGTGCTAAAAAAACTCGTTTTATTTAAGGATTACTCGACTTCATGCGCATAATGAACATGTTTAGAGCTTAAAAAGACTTACGAATGCATGGAAAATGCCGAGAAACGGAGAAAATAAAAAGAGAGTTCGAGTTTTCACCATGTTTGTGATAAGGAACCAAAGAGGCTTAAACCCATGAAAATACGATAGTAAAGAAAGTATTTCGTATCAAATGAATCGTTCATCATTCTTTTACAGCGTTTCTTAGTTAAAAACGTAAAAAATCTCCCATTTTTAAATAGAAAGAAGAGTTTATAAGCCACACAAAAGCAAGTGTTATTATACGCTGTTGTGCCGGATTTTCGTCTGCTACAGTTCCCACAATGCATTGCAGTGAGGGTTTTTACCCGCAGTGACGTCAGGTGAATACTGTCCATTGCACGGGTTTATTTTGATGGGGACTATAATCTGAGTGTCTTGCCTTATTAACGCATAATACATTTTCTTATTACAGTACAGAATACATATAAAGAACACATGAAAGAATTTACATCAGAAAGATGGGAAAATGCATCCGGAGCGAGGGTGTCTTGACCCACTACCTCAAGTGGGAGAAGCAATCGCTTAGACCACTCGGCCAATGAGACCCCAATAGTACGATTTCGATTCCGAGTCACAACTAGTGATGGGCATAATCGAGTTCTCATAATCGAATCACTCGATTATTCAAGATCATTCGAAAACTCGATTACCACCAGTTCTCGATTATCGTATCTCGAGTTCTCGATTATCACTTCTCGAGTTCTCGAGCGATGAACTTCTCGAGTACTCGATTATCACTTTTCGAGTTCTCGAGCGATGAACTTCTCGAGTTCTCGATTATCACTTTCTGAGAACTCGAGCGATCAACTTCTCGAGTTCTCGATTGTCACTTTCCGAGTTCTCGAGCGATTAACTGCTCGAGTTCTCGCTTTGAACTTCTCGAGATGTTGAGTTCTCGAGATGTTGAGTTCTCGAGATGTGGAGTTCTCGAGATGTTGAGTTCTCGAGATGTTGAGTTCTCGAGATGTTGAGTTCTCGAGATGTTGAGTTCTCGAGATGTTGAGTTCTCGAGATGTTGAGTTCTCGAGATGTCAATCACTCGAGCAGTGTTATTCTTCGATCGATTTGATAATCGAATGAACCTCTCAATATAGTTGACTTCTGACAAGGGTGCCCACCTATGGAGGGGGGGGGGTCATGGCGCAGGCTGTGCTATTGACATTTTTAGGGGGGTGTTTTAAGGGGTATTTTTCTCATTTGTTGGGGGGGAGGTCTCTGCGATATTGAGGGTGGGGGGGGGGGGGCTTGACCTCAGGGCGGGTGAGCACCCTTTCTTCTGAAGTGTTTTAGTTGCAGGGGCGGATCCGTCATTTAGGCGGTCAAAGGGTTGGCTTTGAAAAGTTAATGATTTTACTTATGAATGAGCATGGTTTTTTTCTGTCTTCCGAAAAAATTTGCATTGAAACCTTTTAACCCTTCCCCCAGAAAGACGGGCTGCGCTGAGGAACCCACAGGGGAGGTGGGTCATTGCGCAGACTGAGCCATTGAAATTCCTAATGGACGTTAGACTTTTTTAGGGAGTGTCCTTCTTGAGGGGGAGAGAGGATCCCTAATTTTAAAAAGTGTGCCAGCACACTTGAGGAATAGATCCCCTTGCGATCTAAATGGTATTACAATCAAATAATTGCCTTTCGAATATTTCATTCGAATAGTGTTATAATCGAATGTATACTGTTGAATGCTTGATTATCAAATGATTCTTTGGGGATGCTTGGTAGTCTAATGATATGTTTTAAGCGAAAGGTGTTAATGAAAAAACACATGGACGGGTCTGTGGGAGACATGTGTTGTGTCTCCCGGTGGTGGAAGTAAAGGTTGGAGGCGCTTATATAAGGTTCTAACTTGAGAGGCATTAAAATTATAGTTCAGGTAAAAAAAGGGAATACTTAAGTTGAAAACCTGAGGGGACGTCTTCCCCCTTACTTTCACCTTCGACTATACGATTGGGTAATGATACAAGTGTAATAGGCAATAACAAACGTTTTGGAGCCCATATATACAGATCACTGCAGACACGTGTTTCGGGGTTTCAAGGAACCCTTTTTTCAACGCAAAATAGTGAGATTGTGGATGTAAGGACATTACTGGATGTCTTTACGGACCATTCATTAATTACGTAAGGGTCCCGTGGGGGTGGGGGTGGAAAAATGTCTGCATACTTTGGGGGGGAGAGGGGTTCAAACGCATTCTTAAGCAGTATTTTCCAAGCCGATGTTTCATTTGCGTCTGGAAAATAAAAACGTATTAGGATGACTTTTTTATTTGTTTTACGAAAAATTAATTATGTAAAACATAATAAAAGAATTGCACTATGTATGGCATGTTTTATTTTAAACTACTATCGCATCATATGCAAAAAAATCTCGAAAACACATTCAGTCTTGATTCCAACTTTTTAGTAAATATTTCTTCACGCAAAAAGGTTTAATTTAATAATAGTGAATTAAATTTTGATTCCAGTGATATTAGATTAGATATTTCATTATTTCTAAAAACGAAATGGAATCTTACGTAAGAATAGGGGGAGGGGTTTGAAAAACCTTACGTACCCTTACATGGGGGAAGGGGTCAAAAATGGCCAAAATCATCCATATGTAACAAAGGAATGGCCCCTTATATGTAAAAGCTTACTATTTTGTTGAAAAAAGGGTACCTTAAAACTCCAAAACACGTTTCTACAGTACTCTGTATATTTGGGATACAAAACGTTTGTTATTTCATGTTACTTCTCGGCACAAAGGTACTTAGTTATTTCTTAATAAAACAAGTGGTTAACTTCTCGTGTAATTCATTCCTATGGGTGCAAATAAGAGGGGAGGGGGGTGGGGGGGGGGGGAGTTTTGACGTAAACTGCGGGATTGTAATTTTTAGGGGATTTTGTCTCTTTTGGGGGTATTGCTCTTGGGGGAAGAGCTTCATAGGTGGTGCTATTTGCTCTTGAAATGGATAGATTTGGAATAATTTTTAAAATCGAATGATTGCTTTTCTCTTGCTTTATTCGAATGGGGTAATGGTTGAACGTTTGGCTTCAAATTTTCGATAATTGAGAGATTCCTTAATAATCGAACGATATTTTTAGAACGAAAATTGTTAATTATCATATGAGCAGATTTATGGAGGGGCATGTGTTGCGTGAGTGGCGGATACAATGGAGGGTCATGGGGGTCATGACCTCCCCCCCCCCCTGAACTTTCGAGAATAGTATCCGTACACATTGTGTTCAAATAATTTATGCATAAAATGCAAACGATGACAGTATCTTATCTTTTCAATACATCAATTTTTTTTCAAAGAAAATATTTGAACAACTACTTTGTTTTATTGCTTATGAACTTAATTTGCAACGTTTATCCCCAATTATGTGCCTTATTCCTGACCAATTTGGGGCTTTTTATTGACCCCCAAAAATGTTTCAGAATTTTTTCGTACTTAAAACGGGAATTTCGTTCATGGGGGAGGGCTTTCTTCAGCATGACCCCCACCCCCCTTCAAATGGTTTTCTGTATCCGCCCCTGGTGTGATCCGGTGGTGAAATCTTGAAGCAAAGGATAGAGAAACGCTTTCCATACTGTTTTGAACTTGACAGTTATTCAGATTAAATACGTACGTATGTACAATTTTTATTAAAAAGTGAGGGATAATGATAATATGGGCAAGTCGTTGGGCGACACTAGCAGGTTTAAACTTGAGAGTTGTTAAACTTAAAAATAGATTAAACCGGTATCAAGGGCTTCCATATGGGGGGGGGCAAGTGGGGGCTCAAGCCCCCTCCCCCTTCTTTGAAATTAGGACATCCTTGCTTTTAGTACTTTTTTTTTTTTTTTTTTTTTTTGCAAAAATGTAAAATCATTTCTTCTCCAGCAATTAATCAATAAGTTATTAAAAATGTCAAATTTTAATAACTCTAATCTGTACTGAATTCGGTTTCTATGGGGAAAATATCCTATTAAACCATGGGGAAAATATCTGAGCCCCCCCCCCCTTAAAATTTTGCATATGGGCGCCCTTGACCGGTATGGTACAAACCGTGTAATTGAAAATTTAATGTAGTCTTAGCCCTTTTTCGGATTATCGTTTCTTGGGGGAGGGGGGATTGTCATAAAAAGCTCGCACAGGGGACGGACGGACACCCCTGTCATTCTATAAGGTTTTAGAATCAAATAATTGCTTCTCAAATGTGTCACCCCTGTCATTCTATAAAATTATTGAATCAAATATTTGCTTCTGCTTTTTTTCTAATGGGGTTACTCAGAGAGCACACTTCGTTGAGTAAACGTTTTAAAGCGATTGTTAACGCTGTGACAGTCATGTTAAAACGTTTATGAAATGTTTAAACGCAAGGTTTTTATAATTCAGTGGTGCCCCCCCCCCCTCCATGACGATGACACTCATCCCTCAAATGCGACGTTGAACCCCCTAAAATAAATTAAAGCCCGCTTAAGTTACCCTCTCCTCTTCAAAACTTCAATGGCGCGGTCTGCGCCATTTACCCCCTTCCCCCGCGCTCTCTCTTGTATAATATATTGTTTGTTGTGGAATGCTCGGTTATCGAGCATCTCGGATGATTTGAAAACCGAATACGTAATTTGTTTTTCAGAGAAACTTGACAATCAATCTTAAACTATTTGAGGACCAGCGCACGGAAAATAAAACGTAGCTACGGAACCTTAAGTTCCGAAATGGACCGTTGCGAGCCTAAGCATTTTCAGCAGTTTTGCCTCAACTTTACAAAAAAAAAAAAAAAAAAAAAAAAAAAAAAAAAAAAAAAAAACATAAAATCAGCACATTAATTGACTGAAAATTTTTAAGTTGAGTAAATAATATACTAATCAACATTTACGAAACTATAAGGAATATGACATAAACAGAAGCGAGTAAAATAAGCAAAATACTTAAATTTAACTACCCACGCGAAAATAAATGCTACGCACACAAGAAGTCACAAATATCTTGCGTATGGAATTTCAAAAAAAAAAAAACAATCTGTATAAAATGTAATTTTTATTTAAAAATTGGGCCGAAGAGTGGAAGCTAAAATTAATCCCACACGACAAACTTCAATATTTCTTTTTAATGCACTCAGAAACATTTGAACTTCACTCCCAACACTTTTACTGTTATTGCATATTCCTAAAGTTGACGAATGAAAAAGAAGATAAAAAGGAGCGGATCAAGAAAGAAAAAAAATAATCATGAACTTCAATGCACTTCAAGCCACACTTGTACACTTTTCAATGCGCCGGGAATCCCAATCCTCTGGAAAACGCAATCAGAAATATTTTACCCTCCCTCCTCATTAGTCCAGTCAATAGATACATTTTACCTTGCAAAAAATGGGGTCAAAGATTTTATTTTTTTAATTTGCACATATTGGTGCCGACATGGAAAAACCAAGTTATCCAACACGAAAGACCCCGGGAGAACTTTTGGGCAGGGCTGTGGAGTCGGAGTCGGAGTCGGAGTCGAAGAGTCGGAGTCGGACTGGTTTTGGAATAAAGGAGTCGGAGTCGGAGTCGTTGGAAAACATGCCGACTCCGACTCCGACTCCGGGCTTCTTTTTTTCTTTCCTTTTCACTGACTCTCCTTGCATTTTTTAAAAATTGATTACCAATTGGTTCGATTACATGTATAAAAAGATACTAATGAGAAAATAACTGCCATTATGGCAATCAGCTAGCTTGAATGGTTACCGAACTTTCTGTAGCCGTCCCCTAGTTTGCTTGCTTTTTAACTTAACTAATAGCAACTGTCAGCAAGCGGTTTTGTTGAATAACATTTTCAAGTAATCACTTTCAAATAAAAATAGAAATATAGTGTTCTGTTCTATCTCAGTTTAAAATAGTAAAAGAAACGTAACAAATTAGTAAGTCGACGCCTGTAGCTAAGGTTGAAACGTTTAAGTGTGATCGGCAAATTCAAAGAAGTTCTGGCTCGAAAGCACGAATCCAAAAGATTCGATGAAATAATATAATGTTTTTTTCTTTATTAAGACTATTTCTGTAAGCTTGGTTCTCACTAAAAATTATGTAACAAAATAAGTGTAAAAAATTTCTTGATTACAACACTCAAGAATTGCAGTTAATCTTAAAATCTTCATATTTAGGTTAATTCTAAAGCAGACAATAAAATTTAAATTAAAAATTTAGCGAAGAAGAAATATAGGTATAGTAAAAGCTATTCGTACAAATTTGTATACCGCCGCGTTTTGTGTAAAATTAGCTCCTGACGCATATGTGCCCTATTTTCGTTGAAATTTTATTGATGAAATATAATTTAAAATATTTTGGTGAAAATTTTCAGAATTTAAGTATTTATATTTTTTATAAACTCTGAAATTAACTTTGGGTGTCATCTACTAGATGGATGTCACCAGGGGCAAACCACTCCCTCTCAAGAACTTGGATTTAGAAAAAAGTTTTTTCTCTCTCAAGTTACAGCTTTCAAAAATTGAAAGCACACGATTTGATCAATATATATTTGTTAAACATTAAAGGGGGGCAAATTACAGATAATCATTTTCAAAATTTTTAAAAGGGATTTTTAAGTCATCTCACTTTTTAACTCGTAACTATTGGAAAGTTTGATTTTTAAATTGAATTTCTAACGTAGTATGACGTCTTGGGTTTACAATAAAAAACAAAATGCTAAATTTTCATAAAAAGGAATTAATATTTCAATCTCTGTTAAGAGGTTTTCCCCCTTCCCTTGAATGGAGAGAGGGAGTTTAAAAAATTATACAATTAAATTGTATAATTTTTTAAACTCCCTCTAAATTAATACAATTAAAAAAATTAAAAAAAAACCCTAAAAATTAATACAATTAAAAAAATTAAAAAAAATCCGGAGTCGGAGTCGGAGTTGGAGTCGGAGTCGGGCGTTTCAAAATCCAGGAGTCGGAGTCGGGGTCGGAGTCGGCCATTTTCCTTCCGACTCCGCAGCCCTGCTTTTGGGGGCCGAAAAAACCACAAAAATTTATGACTTTTTTTGTTTTTTCCAAAATATCTCCGAAATGGTTCAACTTAGAAAAAAGTTTTAAAAGTAAAGTTTAAAGAACATAAAATTTCCTACAACTTTTGTATTTACAACTTTTTTGTAGCACAAATAATAAGCTTGCTATAGCTCTTTGAAAATAGGCAGTTTTCCTCCACTTCGAAAAAAAAAAAGTTTTCACACTGAAAGCAAGGCGTCATAATTATTAGAACTTGAATAGAAACTTTAGTTTCAGAGAGTTTATCGACAGTTAGAGTAGTTTGAGTTTCTTGCTCCCCCCCCTCCCCCCCCGCTGGACACAGTAGCAATTCTGGCTGACAGATTAGTTCCCACTAGACTCCAAAAACAAACGATGCATTATGAAACTGAAATACATATATACGCATTCATTTAAAGCACATACGACGATGCAATAATAATAATAATTAAAAAAAACCCTTCCCCACTGCTCACGAACTAACTTTTCTGATCTGATAGAGGTAGTCTTCATCAGACTCCAATAATAGATGATATATTGTTGTTTGTAACTGAATTACACAATATATACATTCATTTGAGGGATATAATTCGTACATTCTAGTCTAATTATTGCAAACAAAGATGCGATTTTTAAATATTAATGTGAAGGAATGAATATTAGGCAGCTAATAAGTAAACAATCAACACAGTCATGTATCCTATGCTCTGATACAATAATAATAATAAACCCTCCCCCACCGCTCACGAACTAATATTTCTAGTCTGACAGAGGTAGTCTTCAGTCAGACTCCAATAACATATGATTTATATTGCAGTTTGTAATTGAATTACATAATCTTCTCATTCATTTAAAGCACATAATTCGTACCATCTATTCTATTACAAGCGAAAATGCAATATTCGAATATAAAAAAAATGAATAAATATTAAGGTGATAATAAGCAAACAATAGACATAAAAATGAATAAATAAAGGTACAATGGTAATACGTAATGAACACTTTGAAAAAATTCTGCAGAAACTGACTTTTTGAGGCATGAAAAACCCAAAAGAATTACCTTACAAAATGAAAATTCAACTGTAGAAGTTTAATACATATATCTAAATTACAGAGATTCATTCGACCTTAAAGCAAATATAGAAATGACAACAAAATAGACTGTTTATCTTCTTCGAAGCCGTTTTGAAGGTCCAGGTTCTCCCGGTTCAGAATCTGTAGGGGGTAGAAAGAAACTGTGTTCCTTTAATTGTTCATCTCCTTGTTGCGGTAATTCCAAAAGCTCCTGGAACAAATAATCTTCTTCAGCAGTCTCATCCAAAGATGAAATTTCTGCAACATTTTCAGAATTTGTGCCACTGCAGTGTTTGCACGTGCTGGAGCATTTTAAACCTGCCTTGTGACAAGAACAGGCTCCAGTACAATTTTTCTTGCAGGTACAAGGTACAATCTTGAAAAGATTCTGAGTAACTGAATCTCTTTTCGTGTCAACATGCAATAGACCTTGCGTCCTGCGTTCCCAACCCCATTTCTCTGGATCAATTATGTTGCCCAACCAACTTTGAATTTGGTGGTAGAACCAATATGAATGATAACGTCCAGCATCCCCCCTCTCCGCACGTTGGAGGTAGCCCTGCAAGATTTATCTTAGCCCTGTATACTAGTTTTATAAAAAGATTAAATTGCAAAGTATCCAAAGATAGGTTCAAATACTTTACGTCACCTGTGTATAATATTTGCAAAATGTTTTCTCCAGCTGCAACTAAGGAAGGCATCATGATGACAGATTGGGTCCATAAATACTTCAATAGCTTCCTTAATTTCAGGAGTTTTTTTTTTTTTTTTTGACTATTTTGTACAACTTAATTTTGCCTTGGCCAAAGATTGCCGAAGTCGTATCACATCCACTAAGAATATTGCTGGGGTCATACTTAAAAGATTTAGTAGGGGAAAAAACAAATCACAAGCATTCCCTCTTCCAGGTTTTAAAAAGAACAAGTTGCTGAAAGGCTGTCCTAAAGCTGTCATCAGTCCTCTCGCCCACTATAACAACCTTTTCAATTTCCTTCGCCTTTGAACGAGCAATAAGTAAGTCGGCATCATCTTGAGTCTGCCTGACTTCAATGCCACACTCTTCGAAATATGTCTCAAGAAGTAGAATAAGACAATTCTTTTTGTTATAATTTGCCAGAAATCTTTCTTGAGGAATTTAGTTAACATGTTAGGTTCAACCATTACTTCAAAGGAAGTGATTGATTGCTCATTGATATAGCATTTGTGACAGGCAGTGTGAATTGTCACTTCTTTTAAGAACTTCAAAAAACGCTGATGTTCTTTATTTTGCCGTTTTGCGCTGCATCTTTGAAGATTTTATGTTCCCTTCTCCTTCACAATCTTTATTTCGCATTCATGCAAACTGATTTCGCAAATAATAATGATAATAATAATAAAAAAAAACACCTTGGTCAGGCGTAATCATTTCTAGGAAAAAAAAATTGTAATTCAGAACACACAAATTGATAAAACATACTCTCGCTCAAACTCTGAAGTGACCAACATGAGTAGCTATTGAGTCGATTCATCTCATTTGGAGAAAAAAAAAGAGGGAGGGGATGGAATGGGGGTGTTTTGTTTAAGTTAAAGGGAACGGAGGGATTTACCCTCAGCTGTGAAAGACAAATGATTTTCAAGGTCAGACTGCCGGCGTTTCTCCTTTTTTCCTCCGTTATCCGATGCGCTTTCACGCACTTCGCTGAAGGGGTTCAGAAAAAGTGTGACTTTCAAGAAGCTGTAAATCGCTTGCTTTTCATGCTACAAAAGTGTTGTAATGACAAAAGTTGAAGGAAATTTAATCCTCTTTAACATATGCATTGGAAGTTTTTTTGTAATTTTAACCATTTTTGAGATATTTTGAAAATATTACAAAGAGTCACAAATTTTTGGGGGGTTTCGGCCCCCAAAAGTTCTCCCGAGGTCTTTCGTGTTGGATAACTTGGTTTTTTCATATTGGCACTAGTATACACAAATTTAAAAAATAAAATCTTTGACCCCATTTTTTGTAAGGCAAGCCCGTTTTTTTCTACCTATTGACTGGACTACATGTATTAATTAGATAAATATACTCAACTACTCTCAACAAGAACATCAAAAAAAAAAAAAAAAAGCAAAGCCATAAACTAGGAAAGAAAGTACTTTTGCGCAGAGGACTATTCCCCTACTTGTTTACATTATTAACTTCGTGTTTGAGAGTCCGAAACCAATTCGAAATAATCACGTGATAACTGAAAATCATTAGTTTAAATGCGTAACCGTTCGAATAAATCACTCAGTCGCCCAAATGCCGAGCTCCTAGTTTCTGACAAGCTAACAGGGAATCTAGTCGAACCTGCATCCCCCAAGGATTGCGACCCCAAAATGAAGACTAAAATCTATCGAATCGACCCCCAAAACAAGCTTGCATTTCGAACTTTACCGGAGGGTAAGGGGACAAAAGGTGTATCTGCTAATTTTATCGGAAAACAACAAAAAACTAGACCCACTTAAGTGTAAAAACTAGAATTTTCCATGGAATTTGGGGGAAGTGGTATTGATTCCCCTTCTAAAAGGGGGTGTCAATACTCCCCCCCCCCAACTTAACCTAAAACTTCTAAAAGCCAGGAGGGTTCACCCCTTATTATACCCCTAAATGGTAGGCTAAATGTCACATTTCTATCTCGAGCGCACCCCTGCCAAAACAACTCGGGAATTCAACTGAAGTCAAAGGAGTCCACCTCCCCCCTTTCGCAGGGCGATGGCGCACCCTCTCAAATGTTACGGAGCATCCGTCTAGAAAGAGCTCTCCCCCCCTCCCGAAATGAGATTTAAAAAAAAAACTCTAAAAAACCGCTTCCAAAAATTTCGGTTTCGCAGGTTGCGCCATGGACCCCCTCCCCCTTTCGAAAATGAGATTAAAAAAACCCTCTCAAAAAACCGGCTCTAAAAATTTTAGTTGCACAGGCTGCGCCATGCCCCACCCCTTTTAGTGGGCACCCCCGTAGCAGTCAACTCAATTTTGGAAAAGCTCAGAAAATGAACTACTCGAGTACTCGATTCAAACGTCTCGAGATCTCGATTTGAAACATCTCGAGATCTCGATTTCAAACATCTCGAGATCTCGATTTCAAACATCTCGAGATCTTGATTTCAAACATCTCGAGATCTCGATTCAAAAGATCTCGAGAAGTCAATCGCTCGAGTACTCGATTCAAAAGATTTCGAGAAGTCAATCGCTCGAGTACTCGATTTCAAAGATCTCGAGAAGTCAATCGCTCTAGTACTCGATTCAGAAGATCTCGAGAAGTCAATCGCTCGAGTACTCGATTCGGAAGATCTCGAGAAGTCAATCGCTCGAGTTCTCGATTTCAAAAGATCTCGATTATCAATCACTCGATTATCAGAAGTACTCGATTCCCGAGATCTCGATTATCAAAAGATCCCGATTATGCCCATCACTAGTCACAACTGACTACAACTGTATTTTTATGTCGAGGACTGCATAATAAGTGCCTTGCCTCCATTATTTTTTTATACCAATAGATAGCAGCACCATCACCGGATCGAACAGTTAATGAGAATTTAGAACTAGTCCAGGAGCTACTAGCTACCTGGTGCTAGCACCCCCAGAGGTATCGTTTCACTTGGAGGACATGGAGACCACGAGCATATTTAACGTCGCCCAGTCCCCTTTAATGACTACGGTGGATCTTCGACTATCGAGGTTCGAACTCAGGACCCTCCGACCCCAAATCAGACACTCTACCTATCGGGCTACCACGGCCCTCCCCAATTAGTAGATTTAGTAAACAAAAAAAATCAGGCAGCGAAAACTACCTGTGTCGCACGCTACCTGCGTGCGACACAGTGTGCAACACCCAACGTGCGCCGATCCCAAACTGACAAAATATGGCAACTGGTTGTTGATATGGTGAATTTTAATTACTGTCATGTATTTAGTGACACTCCCAAGGTTAAGACAAATCGATTGAAGTAAGAATTACCGAAATTGGCCAAGGCGTTTAGCCGGCAGAACGCCACATAAGAACAAACATACATACATACATAGACTTATAAACACATTAACCTCCTTTGCGTCGCGCTCGGGTAAAAATTCAGGCAGCGAAAACTACCTGCATTTGTAGAACGCAGGTAACGCGCGACACAGTGTGCGACACCCAACGCGCGCCGATCCCAAACCGACAAAATGGCAACTGGTTTTTAAAATGGTACTTTTGATTACTGACATGTGTTTAGTGACACTCCCAAGGTTGAGACAAATCAATTGACGTAAGAATTACCAAAATTGACCAAGGCGTTTAGCCTGTAGAACGCCACATAGAAACGGACATACATACATAGACTGATAAACACATTACCCTCCTTTGCGTCGCGCACGCGCATTCGGCTAACAAGTAAATAAAGGCGCAAAAAAAAGTAAATAAATAAATAAAGAAAAGAAAGAAAAAATCACACAAATTCAAAAGCGAAAAAAAAAAAAAAAACAGAATTTTAAAAAAAAAGGGCTCGAGAGCGGGAGAATTAAAAAAAAAAAAAAAACAAGCCGCACACAATTGAGGGTACAAAAGAAAACCTAATGAACTCAGGTTTAAAGGTGCAAAAGAGAAAAAGACCGCACAGGTGCGCATGGTACCAAATAAAAAAAAATTGTAGTTTTGAAGGAGCTTAAAAAAAAAAAAAAGCATACAGGTTTAAGGGTGAAAAAAAAAAAAAAAAAAAAAAAAAAAAAAAAAAAAAAGGCGCACGGGTTCGAGGGTGTAGTAAAACAAAATAAAAGTGACAATGTTCGAGGATGCAGAAAAAAAAGTACACAGGTTAACGGGCACAAAAAAAAAAAAAAAAAAAAAAAAAAAAAAAAAAAAAAGAGGGTGTTTGGGATCAAGGGCGCAAAAAACCGTAGGGTGCATAGATTTGAGGGTGCTAAAAAATGAAAGTGCACTGGTTCGAGAGTGCAAAACAATCGAGCGAGCTTGAGTTTGAGAGCCCCCCCCCCCTCCCCCAAGAAAAAAAGAAAAGAAAAACGAAGGGGCACAGGTTTCAGGGCTAAAAAGAAAAATGAAGGCTCTCAGGTTCATGGGCTGCGCACAAGTTTAAAGGAAAAAAAAAAAAAAAAACTTGAAAGTGCAAAAAAAAAAAAAAAGGCACCCGAACGCGCGGAGGACGTTCGAGGCTGCATCGGCCTGCATCGGAGGGCGCATCGGCCTGCGGGCGAATGGTCCAGCGGGCCAGTCGGCCCCTGATCCTGACAAATCACAAATCAGGTTTCTCCTCGTGAAGGCAAAACTACACAAGTAGAAGAATAAAATAAGAAGAAAAAGTTTTTAAATGAAAACACACCAAGGTCACTGGATTTTTTTGAGTACCAGTTATAGTTTAAGATCTAATCCCAGATACTAGCTCGTGGGAATCTCCTTTTTAACAGAAATAATTGTTAATAACAATAACTACAAAGGAAAAACAATCGGAAAACACTATAACATATGTTTAATACATGTTTAACAGTCCACTATCAAAAAGCAAATGTGCTTAAAATATTTTACTCTAAAAAAAAAAAATAGTTCAAGCAAAATTTGATAAATTAGAGCTAAAACCAAATATGATTTTTGAACATTTATTTTTACTTTACATGTCTGGCTTAAATATTTGACAATTGCTTTTCCATAAAACCCAATAAAATCATTCAACCATCCTAATTTTTTAAAATGGGCAACTGGGAATGTCAACAATAGCCTAGCTGTTTATCCTGCCTTTACACAACAGCAGCAGTGAAACACGCTTTACAGAATTCATGGGAGGGAAAAAATGTTCAATTAGCGACATTTAGCAATACAGTCTACTCTCGCTCCAACGCGATCCGACTTACGCGAAATGGCTATAACGCGATTTTTTCTCCGGTAAAGTATTTTATTCCTAAGGCGAATTCTTCACCCGCAACACGAAAATGTTCCGAAGGGAATCGCGGTTTTTTCCCCCCGTGAATGGAGCTTCAACCCTTTGGCATCACTGAGAGCGGAAGTTCCCACACCGTACTAGTTTAAACATCGCTTATACAAATAACTACTCCTCATTTTCCATTATTTTTTTTCATTCTATATGGGAAAGTTAATGAAATATAATGACACCTAAGAGCGCTGTTTCATTTAAAGTTTGTGAAGATATAAGGAAAAAGAGAAATTTTCTGACTATTAAAGAAATGCTCAAGATTATGTGCTTGAACAACTGAAAAATGCGTGAAAGATAGCATGACAATTAGGTATGAGTGAATTTTCCATATCTACAATTAAAAAGCAAGAAAAGTAAATCCGTAAAAGTTCCCGAGTATTTTCTTAGCAAAGTGCAAAACTTGTGAAAATGGAAGCTGATCTTGCAATGTGAATTTAAGAAATCCGGAAGAAGGGTGTTACCATAAATGGGAACGTTATAAAAGAACTAGTGAAGCAACTGTATTATGTATTTCAAATTATATAAGAATAATGGTTTGATGACGCAGCATAAATCATCACCATCTGTAATTTTTTAAGTTACAAATATCATTACTGGATCTACTGCACAGTATATGTTCTTTGGTACAACTATTATAGTGCATTTGTTTTTCTTACTAAATAATGTACTTACTGTAGTGGTTTATTTTACGTCTTTCTTTCCCAATTGATCATTAATTTTGTGCATGATAGCATTTTTTTATGAAAAATAAAACTTTTTTTTTAAATACAATAAATGAAAATTCAATTTCTTATTTAAGAAACAGTAATGTATAGTTAAGAAATGGTTTTTAACAGTTTGAGGTGGTGTTTACAAGTGTCCTTAATCGTATGGGTATGTTTGTAAAAGTTTTTATACATACCATTTTCCACAACGCGAAATTTCAACTTACGCGAAGGGTCTTGGAACGCATCCCTCGCGTAAGTCGGGATTCGACTGTAAATTTCGCGAACAAACCTTAACATAGTTAAGCGAAAGGTGAACTCACTAGAATAATTACAAAACGAGGTATGCAAATTTTTCTAGCTTCATCTTGGTTATTTGGCGACAGTTGCGTCTTTGTCTATATTCAGGCAAAAATAGTCGTAAAATGATGTAATGTAAATATTTGTCAACATGTTGTCAAATTAAGTACCGTGCCGAGCATTCGCGCTTGATACCCCAGTAAATAAAAGATAAATATTGGAGTAAATGAGAGGCAAGCTGAAACTTTACCAGTTTTTAGTACCTAAGGTGGGGAGTATTTTCCCAAAAGTTCCCCCCTCCCCCTTGAGCTCCCCCCCAGCCCCCCCCCATAAGTATCCCGGTTCGATACAACCGATATATGGGCAGTTCTCTAGAAAGGTGAAATTTCTTATCCCAAGCTTAAAGCAAAAGAGTGTTTCCCATTTCCTTCATTTTTATTATTAATTTTTCACTTTTAAACAAGAAGTTCCGTCTAGAACTAAACGAGTCTACTTTCTCATATACCCATATCTACTTTCTAGTATCTGATCAATATTCTCAAAAATTGCTAAAATCGCAAATTGTTTCAAACATATTTTTTTAATATTTCAGGCTGATTTCTAGAAATAAAATATGCCTTACTCATCTAAAAAATTAGATGCGCAAAAATAAATAAATAAATAAATAAATTCATATATATCTATATTAGGGTGCGTCTTATTTTTGAAGATGTTATTTTTTCATGAGGCAACCTCTCATTTTGTTCCATTGGATGAAAAGAAAATTCACATATCATAAAAATAAAAATTGAATGAAATTTAGAGGTTGCCCATTGCTGCAAAATTTGAAATCTATTTTTTTTCCTTTTGCATCGATTATTATATTTATTTATGTTATCTTTTTGTCATTAATTTTAATTAGTAATGAATTAGATTGTTACTGACTTTGAAATTATTTCATATTTTATTAAATCATGTTAATTAACTGTAACTACTATCAACTCTCAACCTCTTAACTGTTGGTTAGCAACTCAAAGAAACACAAGTTGTCAGTTAAGAACTCAAAAAGAAAATTAAAAGAGTTCTATTTCAATAATCGAAAACAAAATTATTGGAATCCATCATTAGATTATTTGCTTGACCTTGCTCTTGCTGATGATACTTTACGCAAGATTTCACTTCCAGGCAAGACATTATTTCTAACTGAAAGAAAACTAGGAGGACAAGGTGAAATTGGTAACAAATAAATCTCTATTTAAAAAGGCATAATAGAACTTGCGTGAAAAGAAGAAATTTCGGAAGAAAGAAGATTATGAAAAATCTGAATCAACTGTAGCGGAAGTATTTTTTTTTTTTTTTTTTTTTTTAACCTCTGTTGTAACTGAATGTACTTTGACTGATTCTAAAGAACAAGAATTTGCAATAAAATATATCTAGATTTGACCTTTTGTTGTTGAATAGCATTTTCACTTACAAGAAGAAACTGTTGCTTCAAGTAATTTTATTTGACATCTACGATCTACGTGTCATTTCTGAAGAGACAAACTGTCTCTTTCAACCAAACCAAAACCAAATTGGTCTCTTTCTTAAAGAAACCTAAAAGAACAACTCCTCCAATGAAGCACTAAACAACAGATGTTGTAAAACTAAAACCAAAGGAAAAAAAATAGGGAATTTCATTACTAACGTTCAGATTTTTCCCCATAAAGGTCTTTTCATCAAGTTTTTTTGAAGAGATATTTTCAAATAGTTTGGATGTTAAGTAGCAATAAGAGAAAGGCTTGTATATTTCACATTACTAGAAACAAAGGGGGAAAAATTGCAATATTGGTGAATGTAAAAGACTGAAATTGTAAACCGATGATATGAATGGCGTAGTGGATCTTTTGCATGATTTTTGTTTGACATTATTACACGGCATAGCAACCATGAAATGCTTATTATTTTTTTGTATGTATAGGAAATAAGTATTTGGGTTATGTTTCTACCTTAACCAACTCAATTTCATGTTGATGTCAAATATTGCAATAGAAAATTGGTGGAATATATTTTTACTCTATTTTTTCACAATGAACGTAATTTTAACTGCTGGTAGCAACCTCTAAATTTTGTTCAAATTCTATGAAACTTTTAAGTGGGTGTTTTTTCATCAAAAGGAAGCAATTAAAGGGGTGCCCCATAAGAAGTTCAAAATTTTTTCAAAAAGTGCATTATAAGACGCACCCTAATCTATATACAGTGGCTCCCACAAGTGTTCGTACACTTTGAAATTTTTTAGTAAAACCAAAATAACGCGAAACTGAATACGAATATGAAGTCCAATTTTTTTTCACATCATTGCTATGTCATTCTAAATAAAACCCTGCATTCTTTTAAAAATATTGACGGATATTCTTTTTGAAATGGGTCAAAAAACGAAGACACAGAGAAATCATATGCCACAAAAGTCTTCGTACACTAAAAATATTTTCGAATAAATTCATGATTAAAATTATCATACGTCGTTTTTTTTATTATTTTTGCATTGTGTTGACCCTTAAAAGTCATTTGGCTTTATTTTTTTATTTATTTATTCCTTAATACTGTGCTTATTACTTTAAAATGGCTGGTTTTCGTAAAAAAACCATAAACACCATTCGAAATTTGAATTTTTTCCTCACAGTAGCTGTAAATTGGTTTGAAATGTCTCTAAATTAGTTAATTTATTACATTCTACATTAAAGTGCTTGATAAAATGCTTTAACCCTTCAAGCGGCCGTGACGTAAAATTCCTTCACCCAGCGATGTATTGAAGAGCGGCCGTGTCGAAAAATTTGGCCTTGAATATCCCGAAAAATTTGCCCTTCGAGAACGGCTGCGGCGTAAAATTCTATGGAAGAATATTCATGGCGAAATTTTTCGACACGGCCGCTCTTCGATACATCGCTGGGTGAAGGAATTTTACGTCACGGCCGCTTAAAGGGTTAAAGAAAAGAATCGGACCGAAAACAAGGTAAGAAAAGGTCAACCGGCAAAATTGACAAAGCGTGATCGGAGATTTACAGTTTAAAAAAAATTACGAAAAAGACACATTTGAGTGCTGTAAAAGTTTCTGCAGAGTTAAATGAAAGTTTTTACATTTAATTTTCACCTAAAATAGGTTCGCCAAGTTCTCTGATTAACTGGATTAAATGGGATCTCTTCCCACAGACATTTTCTTGGCCGTGCGAAAAACAGAAAGCTTACGCTTTTCGTCACAAAATCAATGATAAATAAGCTCAAAATGTTTTGAAATTACGTCTTACTTACAGATAAAAATGAATTCAACATTTTTGGTTAAATTTTTGTATAATTGTAAATAGAAGAAAAAAATTAAGAACTTAATCTTAAGAACTTAGTTGAATTCGCTAATCAGGACGGTGAAGGCGTTCTTGTGTGAGGGTGCATATCAGCACCAGGACTTGGTAGTTTGGAATTTTTTGCTGAAATAATGAATTATACTGTTCATTTAAATATTTTTAAAACCAATTTTAAACTATTATGCAAAAATTCTATTATCGGAAACAACTTTGTTTTTTTATCAAGGCAACGATAAGAAGCACGCGGTTTTCAACGTTTGCGTCTAGTGCCTCAAAAATGGTCCTACATTTAGAAAATACCTCTTCAATCTCCAGATTTGAACTCAATGTAACATATTTAGAGATATCTGGAGGCTAGATTACGAAAAGACGGCTTTGAAACGAAAATAGAGCTAGTAACAATAAGAATCGAAGTGTGGTTGAACACTTACTCAGAAATTACGCAAAACAAGAAAAAAAAAAGAAATCTATTCCCAGACGTCTTAAAGGTGTTATTCATACTGCATGACATTCTACTAAATAATAACTTAATAAGAAGTTTGATTGTTCAATAATATATAGACATTTTTTAAAGTGTACGAAGACTTTTGTGAGATAAAATTTCCGGCACTTTTCGGTTTTTGATTTTTAAAAAAGTAAGTTTTCATATTTTTTATAAAAAATTTATGTCGTTTTGTTAAAAATTGATCATAGATTTTATTATTAAATACCTATTCCGAAATATTAATTCTAACCAATGGATCGGGCCCTATTTCATTGAAAGTCGTAGGTGTGCGAACACTTTTGGGAGCCACTGTATCTATATATTTAACCGCTTTCAAAAAGAAAAAATAAATTAATTAATGAGGTCATTAAAATAAATATATCATATTCAAAAAAATCGTTTGTTTATCCCCTGTTGCCAAAAAATAATTTTTTAAATGAATTATTGTGCTTTCAAAAATAAATAAAAGCAATGAAATTTCAACTTAAAGAAATAATTTTCCTTGTCAAATAAATAAATAAATTTATAGTATATGACTTGTTCTTCAAACTTATGCCCTAATGCTGTGATTCTTTTTTACATATGTATAATAAATGATTTTTTTCCTGTTTTTGAAAGCAGATTTATAGATAATAATTAATTTGAATTCTGAAATTTTGAATTCAAATTATGCTTTTCGCAATCCCGAGTTGCAACAGGACCCTACTCATTGGTTACTACCCAACTCATTTGTTTCTGGACACGGCTCCTGTCCCTCCAAGCCTGTTTTTCCTCTTGAACGGAGACGTGTGTATTAGTTGTGTATGTGTAGGCTTTTGTGTTTGCGTAGACCTGTGTGTATGCACGTTGGCGTGTTTGTATGTGTGTGAGTGCGTATGTGTATGAGCGTGCATGTGTGTAGGACATGAACGCCACCGATCCGGAGCGGTTACCAGGGGACGGAGTTGCGCCTGCAGGTGATGGTGGCGGTTGAAAAAGGCACGGAACATCAAAGACGGTAAAGTGAGAACAATAAGCAATCGTGATTGCTCAAAAAAAAAAAAAAAAAATAATGATAATAATTTGAATTCTTAAATTTTGAATTCAAATTATGTTTTCCGCAATCACGAGTTGCGACGGGACCCTACTCATTGGTTACTACTCTACTCACTTGTTTCTAGACTCGTCTCGTGTCCCTCCAAGTCTACCCTCCTGTTAACACTAGAAAGACGGAGGGGCCTGTGTGGCCCCTCGCGTAGTTTGTTGTTTAATAACTCGTATAATATCTAACGGAACTTAATGGAATTTTCTGACTTTTCATTATATGACACTATTTGAATGCTTGTTTAATCATTTAATCATTCGCCTCATAGTACTGTTAATATTGATCCTTATACCTAGAAAGACGGGAGGGGCCACAGTGGCCCCTAAGCATTTTGACAATTAAAAAAATTATTTTTTTTCCTTTCCTAATTGTTGTAGCATAAAAAAATGCCATTCACTCTAGTTTAACCTGTAACTTCCTCTTTATGCAGCCGGTTGGATATCCAAATGCTATAAACAGTACCGACTGCTTACCATCCTAACGGTGGCCATTGCTCTTAGAAAGGAAAAATAATTCAACCTTTTGCCTAGTATAGAGAGAAAAACTACAAAAAATTAGGTACAAAGTTTTTATTCAGTCATGAAAGAAGGTGTATCAGGCATGTGAACTCCCTCAGGAAGAATTTTTAAAAGAATTCACTCCAAAAACGAGTAGGGGCCACACTGGCCCCTTCAGTCTTTCTAGGTATACAGAAAATGTCAGTCGTTCTAGAGTTAAACGGAGACGTGTGTATTAGTTGTGTATGTGTAGGCTTTTGTGTGTGTGTAGCCCTGTGTGTATGCACGTTGGCGTGTGTGTATGTGTGTGAGTGCGTATGTGTATGAGCGTGCGTGAGTCTAGGACATGGACGCCACCGACCAGGAGCGGCTACTGGAGGACGGAGCCGCGCCTGCAGGTGGCGGTGGTGGTTGAAAAAGGCACGGAACATCAAAGACGGTCAAATAAGAACAATAAGCAATCGTGATTGCTCAAAAAAAAAAAAAAAAAATCGTCTGCGCATATTTTAATGTAGAAACATAAAGAACTTCCAGTTTATCCACCGAAAACTCAATACATAAATTAAAACTTTAGAGTGGAAATAAAAACAAGTCATACCAACAATAATTATTTCACAGTTAAAACCATGGCTGCAGAGTCGGGGTCAATCTCATTTTGGGATAAAAGAGTCAGACTCGGGAGCCGAAGGTATTTAATTCAAAGACTTGGAGTTGCAATCGGTCATTTCCCTTAGAGTCTGCAACTCTGCCAATGTTTGCGGAGTTGGAGCCAGATTTATTTTGGGATAAAGGAGTCAGGGTCCAAGAATCGGAGTCAGTCTTTTTTTCTACGTTTATAAATTTTTGCCAAAGCAACGAAGTCGAAGTCGAGGAGTCGGAGTCCGACTAATTTCGGCTAAAGGAGTCGGAGCCAAGTGTCCCAAAATTCTCGGAGTCAGAGTCGGAAGTTTGTCGTCAAGGGCTATTTCCAACAAAATTTGTTTTAAGTAAATACGCCTTCAAGTTTAATTACGAAATTCTCATAACGTGGAACTGTAACATTGTCGAGCAAATGAACATAGCAAATTGGCCAGAAATTCGTCATCCATTATTTGTAAATATACAGGCAAACCGAATGACCTTTTAATTTTCAACTACGGGCAAAGCCGTGCGGGTACCACTAGTACGAAATAAAAATCCAGATAGATGGATTTAAAAAGCTTAAATATGGAAACACAGAATAAAGTAAGTTTAAATAATTAAAATGGGAAAGAAAATGGCTAACAACTTGAATGGACATGAGATTTTTTGAACTTGATTTAAAAAGGCTTGTACCTTTTTTCCCCTTTGGAAATAGAAGTTTATTTTGTCGACCATTGGTCGAAATGGATCTGGAGTAAAAAATGTCGCTTTTTCCAATGGTGTCAAAAAGAAAACTGCGGGATGATTCCTTCACTTTTTATTGATGTATTTAATGAAGAGATTAGTGCCTAAATTCAGCTAAGCCTAAAAGAAATTCGAGCTAAAAACGCAAATAACTCCCGCCGCAATTATGTTGGAGCATTGAAACAAATCACTTGGAACGCGGACAAATTTACCCTCTCCAATGATATGTAACATTAAAAAGTGCAAGTAATTTTTCACCCCCATATTCGGGAATTTATGTGAAAATTAGGCCTAAATTGAAATAAAAAAAAGAACTACTCGTCGAATTTTTTTCGAACTGGTCTGCGAACTCTTCCGGGGCTGAAAGAAATATACTGTGAAAAATTCAGCGAAATCAGTCGGGTAGTTCTCGAGTTTTGCGCATTCAAACTAGTAGACGCTTTAAGGAGACTTCATTTTACACTTTTGTAGAGATGATCGAGTTACTCTCCTGACGTCATCAACAATGAAACTCGCTCCACGCCATGATAATTTGATGATATTTTTCGGTAATGTTTGACATGAAGGGAACTGCTTTATTTTGACGAGGCTGAACCCGATCCGGTTACTTAACTGCATGAAAACTGAATAATCATAACTTACTTCCCCGCTTGAAAATATTTATGTGCGAATAAACTCAAATATCAGTTAGGCGTAATAGGCTGTGGGACGAAGGCATAAAAGATGCTTAAAAACATGGTTTCGTTTGCCAACTTCGGGAACTACAAAAAGTGATATTTTTCTGAATCCTTAGTGTCTACAGATGAAAAAAACCCAATGTTCACAAAAAAATAGTGTCTCATAATTTTTTTACAGACCATTAGAAATACAAGACAAAATGAGTGAAAATGAAAAAAAGGCGAGAAAATTTTAAATACATCAAAAATATCATGCAACTACAATAAAAATACTATGCTTGTACAACATTTAAAATATTTTTTTTCAAGAACTAAACATTTCCTTCATTAGGGGTGTCAACCTAGGGACCTAGGAGAGGGGGTCATGGCGTAGACTGCGCCATCGAAATTTTTAGGAGGCGGGGTGTTTTAAGGGGTATTTTTCTCCTTGGGGGGGGGGCTCTTGCTCTTCGGGGGTCTTTGTGAAACTTAAGGGGAGGGGTTATGCCCTTGCTTTTAGGGTGGGCACCCCTGCCCTCGTCCTTAGTAAAAATTTAATTTTTTACAATTTCTTTTAGAACATACAGCATAAGAGCAACAAACCAATAGTCCAGCAAGTTGACCAAAAAAGGCATATATTTTATAATTTAAATCTACTTTTTATACATTCTAGATTTATCAAAAACTAATTCTAAATGGATTATTACATCTAGAAAATTTCGTTCTTTATTCTGGAGTATCATCGTCAGAATCACTTATTTCATCCATCCAGTCTTCATGCACAGAACTGATTTCTTCTTGGGAGTTAACACAGCTGTTGTCACAAGAGCAAAACTCTGTGCATGAAAATTTTTTCATTTTGCATATACATCTCTTCGAGGAGCACTTTGTTTTCTGGCATGCGCAGGAGATTTGTTTTTGTATAATATCTGGTGCAATTGGAATAGTGTTCCATTGTACTTCGATGTTGCCAGCATTTACACTCCAACCATGTTCTGTTGGACTAGGAGCATTAATTAAATTTTGCAAGCATCGGCGATGAATATTTGCTTGATAGTTACTTCTCTTGATATGTAACAGAAGAGAATCAAAATTTGGAGGTAATGATACATCTAGTCTAAATTTTAACTTAAATATCAGGTAACGAACTTCATCCATGTGCTTCAAATGAGGATATCCGTACAGTGCACAAACAAATGCTTGAAGATCTTTAACCAACGACTCATTCACTTCCCATGAAGAACCCAGTTCATGAAACATTTTTAGGCTATTCAGTTTAGACTGCATTAAGGAAAAAGGTTTGCTTTTGCCTTTGCCTTTGAAAGCACTACATGTGTCGCCGCCAGTAAATACATGTAACCCGATCAATGCTGTGCAAAGATCGTTACCTAACATCTTAGCAATGACGGAGATGTTCTTTAATTTTAAACTGCATGAAGTGCCCATTAGTAAATAGGTATCAGTTGCAAAATACTGATTCATTGCTAAGGAAAGAATGAAAACATCTGTGTCTGAACTCTTTATCAAAACAGTAGCAGCAGAGCTTTTCGATGCATAAAAAGCGTGCAAAAGAAGTCTGGTGTCAGCCTCTTCATGGTCAGACCTTAATTCTGTAACTTCTCTCACATCTAGTTTGCTCTCTTTAGGAGTTAGACGGTGACATTCCTGTCCATGTGAAAGAAAAATGGACACGCCTTTAAGGACAGTAGAATCGTAGGATGTCCATTGGTTGAAAAGGAAATTCACTAGGGCTTCTTTGTTATGACCATGTGCAAGGAACTTCTTAAACTGTTTCGATGTTTTTTGATTAGGGTTTCTGATGTTAATAAAAATTTCGCTACCAAAATTTCTTCTTTCTCTTTCACTTGCTTTAATACTAATCGGAGGGTATGTATCTGTTACAAAATGTGCAGCTGTACAATTATATTTTATGCTTATATTGACGACATATTCGATAAGAGTGACTGCTAATTCTCCCATTGTATTTGGTATATCTTTCATTTGCTGCAGCACTGCCATCCCATCCAATATTATTACTCCATTTCTTGGAATTTGACTTAGGTCGGCATTACTGTCAGCCAGATCCAGTACCGTTTGGACCAAGGATGCCTTGTTTGTTTTAACAAGGCATCCGTCAATATTTGCAATTGCAGGTGGGTGTGGAGTTAAGTTATAATTCATGATACTTCTCATGTCGAGCTCTGAGGATTGTCCCATTACAATTATGCGAGCTAAAAAATCTGTGGAACTTTTAAGAAACTTTTTCTCAGACTGCTCTTTTAATGTATGGTTTTTTTCGAATCTGAAAATGTCAACAGCTTTTGCAGCTTGATTGGAGAGTATATGACTGAATCACGTTCTTCAAAAAGACGTTCTTTGCAGTATTTTTCATAAGCTTCTTTTCCTATAAGCTTTGCTTTAGTGAGATCAGATTGCACAGAGTTAGATGCATATGCTCCACTTGAAGTATTCACTAATGCTTCTTCGCTCTACGTAAAGGGATTTATCATCGAAGTTATAGTATTCATAGCACTATTTACCATCGCCTCATGTTTTTGAATTTGTGCGGGTTGCAAATCTTTTTTCATGAACTCCTTTATTGTTCTCCCAGCGAGTTGCTCACAAGATGAAGAGACATGAGCCCTCAAATGGTGCGATAGCATCCAACGATGCACAGCAGCTGGATTTCTGGTAAATCCTGTCAACCCACCTTTTGTTTTTGAGTCTCGGTTAGCTGTTTGCTCTATTACTTGATCCATGGCTATGCCACAAAATCCATAGCTTGTTTGTCTTTGAGCCACAAATTTACCAGCACTTAGCTCATTGTGTGCACATGGATGTGTCTCAGGCAAATTCAGCATCTCATGTAAATAAACAGGTAAATAACGAGCATAGTTGATATGATCATAACTGAAAAACCAGGGTATTTATTCTTCAACAGTAACAAGATGTAAATCCCAGTCGGCATTTCTTGTTGCTCGTAAAAATCTCAACAGACAGCCAACCATCTCCAAGTATGATATCCAAAATGCAAATGTCATGTTGTTTTCACAGTTTTCAACAACAAACTCATTAAACTTCTTCATAGTCAGAAGGAAATCTTCAGGAAACTGGTTTTCTTTTAAAATTTTCAGTTTAAAACTTTGATAGAGATGAAAAGATATCTTCAAACAATCAAGTTGCTCTTTGACTGATAATGAATTTAGAAATTCAGACCATAGAAGTCTACTTAATGCTTCAAAGATTATTTTGTGGCAGCGTATGCTACGATTATAGTGCTTACCACTTAGAACACCATTTATTGATCCTTCAGCAATGATTCCAGACTCAATCATAATATTGCAAAGTCCTGATTCTTGAAGCGTTTGCCTATCATAGAGAGAAAGGACAGTGAAGTATGAAATTCACCAAGACGTATTACTAAATGTTTGAACTTTTTCTCCTTCCAACGTATTTGTTGTGCCTTAGAATAAATTGCCTGATCAAATACTAGAACAATTTCTTGTAATTCCAGTTTTTGGCACAAATACGCGCATTTTTCCAGAATTGCATTAACTGTAGAAAATTCTGTTGGGTTTGCTTCTAACACAGGGAGATATCATATTGTTGATTGAGAAGGTATATTTTCTTTATTCAATGTGCAATTGTAACCAGTCCAAGCCGGTAAAATTTCTTTATCTGCTAGTTGAGTATCATACTCAAGTACAGCTGAATGTGAAATGCAGTGGCCCAACCCATTTAAAATGTTGATTACATTACACGTGCAATACACATTACACGTGCTGATCCAGTTATATGCCTCATTGCCATTTCCAGTGATATGTGCTTCGGAGTCTGTTTTCTTCCTGCTGATGTAACATATATCAAATCTTGAGAAATAGAAAAAAGTTTACGTTTAACCTTTTCTGATACACTAATAAATTCGACAGTTTCCAAATCTTCGCTTTCACCAACACACCATGCTAAGAAATTAAATAACACTGGATGAATCATGCGTTCATCAGAAGCTTCATTTAAATCATCGGCAGTAGGAGGCCATGTGCATTGAAGAGCCGGTGAGTTCTTTATTATATTATGTAGAATTAATGCTGCTTTATACAGAATATTAATTTCTGCATTGTTACCATTTGTTAAATCATTTGATGGTTCAATTATATCTTCATCGGTATCTGTTGAGTCATTGGAGAATGAACTTTTTTCAATTAGTACAGGTTGCTCATATTTATTGCACAAAACTAATTCAGGAAGATTTCGTTGCTTTGGCTTCACAAACACTAGTTGAGGAAAGTCCCTGTGTAACCATCTTTTCAGCTGCCTGTTACTTATATTTTGCTCTTCTGTATTTAAACTTTCTGCAGTGCTTAAATATATCTGTGATAGTTTGTTCATAGAAAGAATTTCAGAATTTCTTACGATTCTTTTCTCTACTATGTCACAGAAAGCAGAATATGCTGCTGGCTGGTCAATTTTAGAAGCGGTCTGAACGCTCACATTAGTGTAAGATCTATAGCAACTCTTATGATATTTTGCTCCTTTTGCAATTAGATCAGTATCTGGAATTTGAATAAGAAGTGGTTGATCATTTTTCTTCAAAGCAGTTTCCAGTAAAGACTTACTTGCAATGAATGTCTGGCACACACTTAGTTTTTCCTTGCATTTTTTCCCAGAACATTTCTCAGGGAAATATTGTTCTTTACTGCAGATCAGGCACAGATCGGGGAAAATGTCTCTTCAGTCAGCAGTCTCTAGCCGTTTTGGACGATCCGGTATTTTTGGTGGTTGAACTTCACCTTCACAGGTTTTCTTTTCGAATCTTTTTATTCTAGTTTTATCTGTGTAAATCGCATGTAACATTTTCGGTGGTAAGAGTAGCGATTTTCATAACATTTTTCATAGCATGCATCTCCACGAAATCCTTCCAACTCCTTCAACTGCTCTGCTGCATCTTTCTCTTTGCATTCACTTAGACCTATCCATTTCTGCATGCACTCTCTTATTTTCTCAAAACTTTTTTTTGCAATAAGAATCATACCTTCATTTGTGTCTTCTGTGACATGAATACAGCAAAATAAAGGTAATTCATCATCCATGATTGTAATCCAATGAAACAAAAAGCTCAAATCCAACCAAAAATGGTGTAAACTAAAACCATTGAATTGTATTTGGTGTTAATGTCAAATAAAATTGTATGCGAACTTGTAAAACAGTCATAAAAATGAATTTGAAATATCGTCTGTTGCTAAAAAGCAATATTGTTAGAAAAGAAAGGTATAAAACAAATTGATAAGAAAATTAAATATGCTTTTTAATTTTTAATTTTATCGTCTGCTAATGTTTAATTTTATATTTTCTAAACATGTCTTGGCATCGATTAGAGTTGTTCTTTATATTCTAAAGATTTTGTACGTCGGTTTCTGCTATTCGGCGATCTACAAATATGTTTTTTGTGCATTAACGTTTTTGTACTTTGCAATGTTTTTCTACGCTTGCGCTAGAGTAATAACCGAAACCCTGAGATGAAGAGCACGCAGACTTGCGGATGGATACAATTTTCGGTTTCCTTTTTGTATTTAATCACAAAACAAATATAGTAAATAATTTAAAACGTATTAATATATTTTGCAACAAAAAAAAAAAAAAAAACAAGTAAAAAAGTAAATATACGGTTGAAAAACTGTTTAATTAATTTTTTGATTATAAATATTGCGTCTAATAGCGCCATCTGGAGACAAATTTATTTGTGTAAGTGCTAACAGTCCACGGAACATAGTTCCTATTTCAATTACATATTAAAACTTAATGAGACAGTTCCAGCTTGTGAACATTGCATTTTTCTATTGTGTTCATCATTTATAATAGATTTCAAGCAAGTTCACGTAGTCCCTAAGATTGGTAAACGAACCTGAACGATATTTGCTCTTGGCCCATAGACTATAATTACTACAATCGAATTTTAATGAATTCGTCATTCCCTCACCAGTGAGGGAATGACGATCAAGTGAAGGCATAGTGATATTTAAAAAAATATCTTTATTTTTCAGCACCAATATTTTTGTCATATAAAGCCCTTACATATATTTATCTCTATAAAAGGTTTTTATCTGATTCCGTGTCAAACTTCCTCGAACTTCAAGTCAAATTACTACGCAGTTATGTGTTAAGTTTTGGGCGGTGTTTTGTTTCATCTTCATATATATAATAGCGAATAATCGAGTAACGTTCCTGACGTCAACCACAATGAAACTATCGAGACGGTATTATTTCATTGTTGCATCATTTAAAATTTAATAATTTTATTTATTATTAAATAATATTTTTTGGTAGCGCTTGAGAAGCAAAGAAGTCATTCTTTAACAAGGCAAAACTAAATCCAATAAGCAGCTGCCGTGCTGGTCAGACATTGAGGAAAAATAACTTGGAGGTCCGTTTTAAGTTCAAGCCATTATGGCAAGGATGAATTTAACTTTTCCCAATCAATGTTAAACATTTCTCTCTCATATGTATCTATTTGAACAAGTCAAATTTTACGGTAAGTATAGCAATATAAAGAAGCAATTTGCACCCATCATACCATGACGTATTATAACCATACCATGACGTAGTATTTACAATACATTTATATTTTTTTCTGATAAGTTTTATTTGTTCATCAGTGCCGAAAATTTTCAGTTCAAAGGTGCCATATAGTATGAAATACTGGAACAATTTACTAACAATTTGCTTAAGAATTTGATCAAAATAAAACTTTTATGCTAAATCTAAAATCTTTCATTCGATTCCGAAAATTACTTCAGAAAAAAAAGAGAAACAGACGTTTTTCAACAAAAACCTCACAACTTTATTTTCCCTTGGTTTCGATTCAAAAGAAGGAAAAAAATGTAATCTATAATCAGATAAACTGTAGGTACATGTAAAATGGTAAAACGTTGCTTACTCTGTTACAGTGAAGCAATCCTAATGGGCTGCATCCTAATGGGCCTATTTGAAACATACCTAACCGAAACAAAATATATACAATACTCAATGGTACTCCCAGTTACAAGATCTCTTTCTCTCCCGTATATACAAAGCAAGATGATAAAATAAATTTTGAATACTATTTTTTTCTGACGCTTATTAGTTTTAATGCTTTCTTGTTAGTTCTGGAGTAAAAAATAATTATATACTGCTAATGTGCACCGAAGACTACGCATTAGTTCGCTTTTTTGTACACACAATGCTTTTTTCATGCATTCTATGATTTCAAAAAATTAGTTTAAAATATTTGTTTTTAAATTTACTTTTTTGTGTTTTAAAAATCAAAACACTGAAAACAAAATTTTATTCAATGGGCGAAGCATGCTCCCTTTCCCCTACAATTGTTCAATCAGCCCGTCCTTGCCCCTTATGTAATTCAGCTGTGCCCAATGCCCTTCCCCAAGAGCAAGGGCACAGGGCATGCACTCCTAAATGCCACAAAGATCATCAAGAGTTAGCTCCCCCCCCCCTAAAAAAAAGAGAAAAATTCTCCTCAAAACGACAATCCTAAGAACTTCTTTCGCGCAATCTGCGCTATGCCCCCCCTCCCTTCCCCATGACCCCTACGTAATTTCCTTCTGTGTGCTGTATATTTCACATACAGTACCTAAATCATATGAGTTCATCTGATAAAAAAAGAAATCATACTTAAGGGAGGCGAAATGCATAGCTTGAAGCCCTCATCAAATCCTGAGCTGAAAACTAATCCGCGGTGTGGCAGCCAGGGGCGTGCTTAGAGTTTTAACGGCCCTGTGCGAAATTTGGTTTAACAGTCGATAGATAATCATTTTTGTTATTCATTTATTATATCCTAAAACGTAACAATTTCATTATCACACACCACAACCTACACCAAACCCAGCGCATAAAAATCGACAATTGCTTTGACATCTTCATATATATATACAGTGGCTCCCAAAAGTGTTCGTACACTTTGAAATTTTTTAGTAAAACCAAAATAACTCGAAACTGAATTCGAATATGAAGTCCAATATTTTTTCACATCATCTCTATGTCATTCCAAATGCAACCCATTGGTTTTTTAAAAATATTGACGGATCTTCTTTTTGAAATGGGTCAGAAAACGAAGAGATAGAGAAATAACACGCCACAAAAGTCATCGTACACTCAAATATTTTCGAATAAATTCATAGTTAAAATTATCATATGCCGCTTTATTAATATTTTTGCATTGTGTTGGCCCTCATAAGTCATTTGGATTTAATTTTTGCTTATTTATTCCTTAATATTGTGCTTATTACTGTAAAATGGCTGGTATTCGTAAAAAACCGCAAACACCATTCAAAATTTGAATTTTTTTCCCACAGTAGCGGTAAATTGGTTTGAAATGTCTCTAAATTAGTTAATTTTTTTGTTTGTATAGTAAAGTGCTTGATAAAGTGCTTTAAAGAAAGGAATCGGACCAAAAACAAGATAAGAAAAGGTCAACCGGCAAAGCTGACAAAACGTGATCGGAGATTTAAAGTTAAAAAAAATTATGAAAAATACACATTTGAGAGCTATAAAAGTTTCTGCAGAGTTAAATGAAACATTTTACATTTAATTTTCACCTAAAATTGTTCTCCGAGTTCTCTGATTAGCTGGATTAAATGGGACCTCTTCCCGCAGAAATTTTCTTGGTCGTGCGAAAAACAGAAAGCTTACGCTTTTCGTCGCAAAATCAATGATAAATAAGCTAGAAACGTTGTAGATTCACGTCTTACTTACAGATAAAAATTAATTCAACATTTCTGGTTAAATTGTTGCATAACTTTAAGTAGAAGAAAAAATTGGGAACTTAATCTTAAGAACTTAGTTGGATCAGTTAATCAGGACGGTGGAGGTGTTCTAGTGTGAGGGTGCATATCAGCATCAGGACTTGGTAGTTTGTAATTTTTTGATGAAATAATGAATCATGCTGTTCCTTTAAATATTTTAAAAACCAATTTTGAACTCTTAGCCAAAAATTTGGTTATTGGAAACAACTTTGTTTTTTTTATCAAGGTAACGATAAGAAGCACAGGGTTTCAAAGTTTGCGTCTAGTGCCTCGAAAATTGTCCTAAAGTTTAGAAAATACCCCCTCAATCTCCAGATTTTAACTTAATGTAACGTATTTAGAGAGATCTGGAGGCTAGATTACGAAAATAGAGCTTTAAAACGAAAATCGAGCTAGAAACAGTACGACTCGAAGTGTGGTTGAACACTTACTCAGAAATTACGCAAAAAAAAAAAGAATGAAATCTATTCCCAGAGGTTTAAAAGATGTTATGAATACTATACGATATTCTACTTATTAATAACTTAATCAAAAATTAGATTATTCAATAATGTATAGACATGTAAAGTGTACGAAGACTTTTGTGAGATAAAATTTCCGGCACTTTTTGGTTTTTGATTTTTAAAAAATTAAGTTTTAATATTTTTTAAAAACTTTTCATGTAGTTTTGTTAACAATTGATCATAGATTTTATAATTAAATACCTATTCCGAAATATTAATTCTAACCAATGGATAGAGGCCTATTTCGTTGAAAGTCGTAGGTGTACGAAGACTTTTGGGAGCCACTGTATATATATATATATATATATATATATATATATATATATATATATATATATATATATATATATATATATATATATATATATATATATATATATATATATATATATATATATATATATATATATATATATATATATATATATATATATAATTGCCAATGATCAAGTAACGCGAGTGTTTCAACAATGAAGCTCGCGCCACGGCATGATCATTTGATAATATGTTTTGGTAATGTTTAACATGCAGGGAAAGGCTTTATTATGACAAGGCAGAACTGGATCCGGTAACTTAACTGTTTTACTGGTAAGACTGTCGTTTCAGGGGAATGAAGAAGCGAAAAAATGGTCAACAATGAACACTACCTACTGGAGTTTAGGGTTAATCCTCTGGAGTTATGGTTACAATTTCAAATATCACAAAATATCACCAAACAGGCGATGGCTTAATTCAAATGTAAAGCAATTTTCATCCATCATCAAAGGCGGATTTAGGACTGAATTCCTGGGGGGGGGGGGGGGGTAGGATTTTTTTTTTTTTTTTTTTTTGAGCAATATTAGTTGTAATAAAGGCTGGTTTAATTTCCATGGCCCTAAGCTTTTTCAGGTTTTGGGTCTCTTTCTTAGCCGCACAACTTTTACCAACCAACAACCTACCCAGTTTTAGGGGTTCCGGGGGGTTTCTTCCCTCTAGGAGTTTTTGCAAAATAGATATAATGTTCTGCATTTTGAAGGCTTCTAACAGGTAATTACAAATACCAAAATCGCAGAAAAAATAGCAAAATACTGTTTTTTGAATTACGATAATAAACAATAAAAATTGTCTTCGGATTGACAAGTCAGTAACAGCAGTCCTCTGAGAGAAAAAGCGAGGACGCTGCCCATTTGGACAATTCATTATTAATACACTTGATAAGAAATAAAATTGAAGCATCCTTTGGTTAGGAATTTCAAAGACTCATTTAAGCCGTAAAATTATTTAAGGCACTTCATTTGCCCTTTCCAGTCTGTGAAATTTTGTACTAGATTGTACAGTTTTAGAGTATTGTTCAAACTTCGTAAGAAACAACTTCTTTAAGTTTTAAGGACAAAAAAAAAAAAAATGTGTATATATATATATATATATATATATATATATATATATATATATATATATATATATATATATATATATATATATATATATATATATATATATATTGTAACGGATTCGGTGCGACTTCCACTTTCTTGAAATGAAAACACAGTTCTTGATAAAAACACAGGAAATTTATTTACACTATGTACAGGAAAGATCGTCAACAACTGCTAAATTATTCATCAGCAATTAAGCAATTATCACACAACACCGTAAACTCAACGTTTACACACGTATTTACTTCCAAATACGAAAACAACACAGCGAAATGCCTCGCTATAGACAGAGCTAATACACACTCTCAGTTCGGAATCTGAATCGAAACTAACTGTTTATCACGTGGGACGCCTTTATAAACATCGAAAGAAATCTCTCAAATATTCCACAACATTCTTTCGGCTTCCCGAAATGCGTAGACCGTTATCAATGAAAAGAAAAGAAAATAGGGATCGTATACTTTAGCCGAATGAAAAGGGGTTGTATATTCATTACGGGAAACTATTTACAGGTTACGTTACTACAATAATTACTATTTACAGGATTTGTAACATTGCCCCCTTCCTAAGGACTGCACGTCCCGGGCAGTACAATCCCCAGAAAGGGTGCCAAACTTCTATCACAAGTTTACAAATATACACATTAATTAATAACTAACAGATACAGAAAACACAATAATAACAAGAAATATTACTAAACATTAAAAGCAAAAATTATCTACAACTTTTATGTTATCAACCATGGTTGTTTACGTAATACTCATGAATTATGGTCATAGTATGGGGCTAACCGATCATAATGTACAACCCTAGGTTTTGCATTAGGTGATTTTTGGATCCTCACTACGATGTCATTTAGTCGTTTAAGGACTTTGTAGGGTCCATCCCAATGCGACTGCAATTTGGGTGACAGACCTTTCCGTCGGATGGGATTCCATAACCAAACCTTGTCGCCTTCGTTGAATTCATGTCCAGTAGACCTTGTGTCGTATCGGGTCTTCATCTTCTCTGCCGCGAAGTTGATTCGCTCTCGTGCGAAGTTATGAACGTCTTCCAACCGGGCCTGGAGATCCTGGATGTACTCCTCAGGCGATGAAGGCGCATCCGGAGGACGACCGAAGACGAGATCACAAGGTAGCCGAAGCTCTCGTCCGAAGAGCATCTGAGATGGGGCAAATCCGGTAGTCTCGTGGACAGCACTGCGGTAGGCCAGCAGGAACAAAGGTAGCTTCTTGTCCCAATCCTGTTGATTTCTGGACACCATAAGTGAGAGATTATTCAGGATTGTGCGGTTAAATCTCTCCACCATGCCGTCCGATTGTGGGTGTAGTGGTGTTGTCCTAGTTTTCTCAATTCCGAGAATTTGACATAGGCCCTTAAACACAGCAGAGATGAAATTCCTCCCTTGATCGGAATGAATCTGCAAAGGTATTCCATATCTCGAGATCCAGTGTTGGACTAGAGTCTCTGCTACGGTGGTAGCTTCTTGATCTGGAATGGGATGCTTCCGGCCATTTGGTGAAGTAGTCGATGGAAACAAGAATGTATTTGTTCCCATCAGCAGTTCTTGGTAGAGGACCCAGGATGTCGATTCCAATTCGTTCGAAAGGAGCTCCAACGTTGTACAGATGTAGCTTCCCTTTGCTTCTCTTCTTCGGTCCTTTACGAGCAGCACAGGCGTCACAAGAATGGCACCACTTCTCCACGTCATCCTTCGCCTTGCTCCAGAAGAAGCGCTCCCGAACTTTATTGAGGGTTTTCAAGACACCAAAATGTCCTCCAGTCGCACTACTATGTATTTCTTTCAGAACATCTGAAATCCTTGATCGGGGAAGTAGTAACTGCCACCTAGATGTCTTGCCGTCGTCAGATTCCCATTTCCGGTGTAGCACGCCGTTCCGTAAATGGAGTGAGTTCCATAAAGCCCAGTATCTTTTTGTTGCAGGACTGAAGATGGAAACGTCCTGCCAGCTAGGGCGTCGACTGTCACTTTCCATGAACTCTAAAATTGGTTTTATGTCGGGGTCTTCAAGTTGATCTTTTCGAACTTGGTCATCACTCCATGGATCAGGTTCTGATGATGTTGGAGCCACTGTCACCTGATAGGCGGTAGGGCTAGTCGTTCCATACTGTTTCTCGATTCGGGAACAATAGTGGCAGTTCTCAGGACAGGGTCTCCTTGATAAAGCGTCAGCATTACCGTGAGATAACCCTTTTCGATGCTTGATCTCCATGTCATATTCCTGGAGCCGCTGTATCCATCTGGCTATCTGGCCTTCCGGATTTTTGAAGTTCAAAAGCCAAGTTAATGAGGCATGATCTGTCCGAAGCAGAAATTTTCGGCCGTAGAGGTAATGATGGAAGTGTTCTACAGCTTTCACTATGGCCAGTAACTCCTTTCTGGTGACGCAGTAATTTCGCTACGACTTTGATAAGCATTTGCTCCAGTAAGCGATGACATGTTCATTTCCGTCAATTTCTTGGGATAAAACAGCTCCGATGCCCTCGTTGCTCGCATCAGTGTCCAGGATGAAGGATTTTTCAGGCTGAGGATAGGCGTTGATGTTAAAGCCTCCTTCAGTCGTAGAAATGCATCTTCGCATTCTTTGGACCATTCGAACTTTTGCTTGCTCTCCGTCAGCTTATGCAAAGGTCGTGCAATGTTGGAAAAACCCTTTACAAACTTCCTGTAGTACGTGCAAAGCCCCAGGAAACTTCGCAGCTGATGGATGTTTTCGGGATGACTCCAACTCTTGACAGCAGATACCTTTTCTGGATCGGTTTGTACACCTTCAGAAGAGATGATGTGACCAAGGTAGTTCCCTTTCCGGCGGAACAAATTACATTTGGACGGGCTTAACTTCAGATTGGCTTCCTTAAGCTTTTGCAGCACCTTCCTAAGATTTGCCAGATGTTCTTCGAAACTGCGTCCCACGATGATGATATCGTCTAAGTAGACCAGACAGGATTCGTAGGAAAGTCCTCTTAACACTGTCTCCATAAGACGCTCGAACGTAGCTGGTGCATTGCAGCGGTCGAAGGGCATCACTTTAAACTGCCATAAGCCTTGTCCAGTTGTAAACGCTGTCTTTTCTCGGTCATCAGGATGTATCTCAATCTGCCAGTAGCCGCTCTTCAAGTCCAGGGTCGAAAACCACTTGTGTCCGGAAAGAGTGTCCAAGGTGTCGTCTATCCGTGGAAGAGGGTAACTGTCTTTCTTGGTGATTTCATTCAGCCGTCGGTAATCTACACAAAATCTGGTGGAGCCATCTTTCTTTCGGACCAAGACGATGGGAGAGGCCCATTGACTGGATGAAGGTTTGATTACATCATTCTCCTTCATCTCTTTCAGGAGGGTCTCAACCTCTTCCTTCTTGGCGAACGGTAGTCGTCTTGGATGCTGTTTAATAGGGGGGTGTTCTCCAGTGTAGTTCCTATGCTGCGTTAAATTCGTACGGCCAACATCCTCCGATGTAGATGAAAACAGATGCTTGAAGTCATCCACCAATTGTTCCGCAGCAGTTCTTTGGTCTTTCGTTAATGGTGCACTCCCAATTAACTTCGATGTCAAGGACTCAGAAGACATAGTCTCGGGGGAATTGATTCTTCTAATGACGCAGTTTACTGGAGTACAAGTTGCTAACACTTCACTTTTCCGGATATTCCTTGGCCTTTCAATCACGTTGGCGACTTTTACAGGAATTACATCCTTAGAAAGGTCCACAAGCGTAGATGCTACCAGCACTCCTTTTAGGTTATTGCTTAGGTTAGGGTATTCAATGAGTCCAAATCGAAAACTATTGCTTTCTTCAATGGAGCGAGGTATTAATGATTCTGACCTTGAGGGAATCGATAAATCTGTTTGGGCTATTATTTGATGAGCGGATTTTACATCACTTTCTGCAGGGAAAACGGCTATGTCTTCTCTCATCGAGTGCAGCTCATTAGTCTTGAAGTCGAGAGTGAAGTCATATTTCTTCAAAAAGTCCAATCCGAGAATGAAGGGGTCCGTGATATTAGCGACGAATGCCGTATGATGGTAGGTGGCATTCCCAAACACTATTTCCAAGTCCACTTTACCGTCAATCTCGATTTTGTCACCTGTCACAGTCTGGAGACTTACGCGTGGCGATGTCCACAGCAGTTTCAATCCAAATTCACGAGCCACATCTGTCCTAACGATTGTCACATTGGCTCCAGTGTCGACAATCAGTTTGCAAGGATTCCCATTTACATGGGCGTAAATGAAAAGTCCATCACTGCCACTACTAGAAGAGGAAATTTGCAGAGCTCTGGTGGTGGTGATTTCCTTCCCTCGCGTAGCTTGGCGAGCCGGACAACTCCTTCGCAGGTGTCCTTCACTACCGCATTTCCAGCACTTCTGCTCTTGTTTCTTTTGGGCTGTTATGCTGCTCAGATGTCTTGCCAAGTCACCGAGTTGTCTCTCGAGTTCAGCGAGGTGGGACGACCTGGAATCAGACTCATCAGATTCCAGAGTTCGGATGGGATGGCGATCCACACGGGTTGCTTGCTGGGCGGCCTCCAACTTCATCGCATACACAACAGCAGAATTCAGGTCTTTGACATCCGCCATCCGTAGAGCTTTCTGGATTTCCGGATCTCGAACCCCGTCGATGTAATAGTTGAGTGCCAGGTTGTCTCGAACATCCGCAGGACAGTCGCAAAAAGCAAGATGAGAGAGTCTCTCGACGTCCGCCGCTAGCTCTTGCAGGGTTTCCCCGGTTTTCTGGAAACGGGACTTCAACTGGAGTCGGCTGAAATCTTTCTGGCACTTCTCACCGAAGCGAAGCTCCAACGCAGATGTGAGGGCGGCGAAATCCAGGCGCTGGCTGTCCGGAAGGGTCTGAAGAATGTCCGCTGCGTCACCTCTCAGGGATGCTGCAAGATGACAGGCCTTGGTAGCAGAGTCCCATCCGTTCGCTTCCGCCACTATCATGAATTGAGTTTTTTAAACCTGCCACGAAGTTTTCCCATCAAATGTGGCAAGTTTAATGGACGGTCGAGCAGCCGATGTGGGAGCGCCAAACAGTACAGAACTGCTTTCCGCGGTCGCCAATCTCCGTTCCATGTCTTTAATTATTTCTTCCTTAAATGAAGTAAATTTCTTGTCTTCTTCTTCCAACTTATTTTCCACATTGGCGATACGCTCTTCCACAGTATCAAATTTTTCTTCCAGAGCATCAACTTTATCTCCCATGGCGGTTAGTTGATTCTCCATCATGGTTTTCATCGACGTTAGGTCACTTTTTATTTCATCTTGACTATTTTAGCAGTTAAATCACTATTTAACTGTTCTTGGTTAGTCGCCAATTCATTTTTCAATTGTTCTTGATTAGCCGCCAGACTTTCGGTCAAGTCACTTTTCACAGCATTAATTGCTTCCAGAAGTTGTTTTAATTGCTCATCCATTGCGCGAGTAATCACCATAAAAACAAAGTCTATAAATTCAAACAGTCTTTATGAAAAAAAATGTCCAAAGTCACACTTACTCCAAGAAAGTCCAGAAGAAGCCCCACGTTGGGCGCCAAATTGTAACGGATTCGGTGCGACTTCCACTTTCTTGAAATGAAAACACAGTTCTTGATAAAAACACAGGAAATTTATTTACACTATGTACAGGAAAGATCGTCAATAACTGCTAAATTATTCATCAGCAATTAAGCAATTATCACACAACACCGTAAACTCAACGTTTACACACGTATTTACTTCCAAATACGAAAACAACACAGCGAAATGCCTCGCTATAAACAGAGCTAATACACACTCTCAGTTCGGAATCTGAATCGAAACTAACTGTTTATCACGTGGGACGCCTTTTTAAACATCGAAAGAAATCTCTCAAATATTCCACAACATTCTTTCGGCTTCCCGAAATGCGTAGACCGTTATCAATGAAAAGAAAAGAAAATAGGGGTCGTATATTTTAGCCGAATGAAAAGGGGTTGTATATTCATTACGGGAAACTATTTACAGGTTACGTTACTACAATAATTACTATTTACAGCATTTGTAACAATATATATATATATACATACATATATATATATATATATATATATATATATATATATATATATATATATATATATATATATATATATATATATATATATATATATATATATATATATATATATATATATATATATATATATATTTATATATATATATATTTCTTATTGCAACAACTTTTTTTTCAATTACGAGCAGTGCAGAAAACAAAAAAGAATATCTGTAGTGTTTTTCTTTCTTTTTTTTCCCCCGGGCTGAACAAATTAACAATGTGCAGTAGAAGTAAGATAAAAGCAAGCAATACAAAAGAATTTCCAAAATACTGCACTGCATTTGGGATTAAATAAACAGCAAGATATGAAAAATGTGAATCATAATAATTTATCTCAAGTAATATTACAAAAACCCGAGAACCACGATTTTTACATTTTTGATGCAGGATATGAGGCAAGGAACTAAATTTAACATATTTCGGCATTTATCCCTCTACCCCCTTCCATTTGTTATAAATGCTTAAATTTATGTTTTGTATCCATACTTTTACAAATTTTTTAAAATTTTCAAGCACTTTAAAATGAAATTTATTATTTCAAGCTCTTTCCTTTTTCTTTTCTTTTCTTTTTGTTGAGGAACAAATCATGAAATTTTCGAGAGTTAGGGGCCTTCAACAAAGCGGGTACCCTAAGCTATAGTTTGTTTAGTTTATAGGTAAATCCATTTTTTTTTTAAATCTTTGTTTTAGTTTCTAATTTGTTGAAATAATCGTTGATTTGTTTAAGTATTGTAGCTGAATACATAGCTCGTTCAGTGGATATTTTCATTTATATACATGCCTTAATAGCTTTCAGTTCAAAGTAGTCGTTTTTCAACACATTTCTGCATCCCAGGTACTACTTGTAATACAATGTACAGTGCCCCCTCCCCCCACCCCCCAGAAAAGAACGGTCGCTATTTTCTTCATTTACTTTTTCTGTACTATTAAAAAAAGAAAAAAAAATGATTTTTTTATTTTAAGGTTTTGGAAGGTGTTTGTTACTATGTATAAAGTTCTCCCAAGATTGGCGGGGAGTTGCCCCCTCGCCTCCCCCATAAATCCGCCCATTCACATTATACCTTGACGGGCGATTTTCTAGTTTTATTATAAAATTGGTATTATGTGAATTAAAAAAAAAGAAATAAAGAAAAATAAGATGTAAAACCCTAACAAAATTTACCGAAAACAAGCATTTATTTTGAAAAAAAAAAAACCCTGACTTTTCTGTGTCGTTTTGTTAATGTGCAGTCTGCTGTCTTTCTTGAATCAAGCGTGAGAGGAAATAATATCAAGAGAGTGATGCAGAGCGCTTCCTTTTAAATGGGGTATAGAATATCTCTAATTTTCGAGCGTCCGTGGGTTTCTTTTTGTAGGTAAAAATTTTTGTATGCACATATAAAGTTCCGTATTTTAGAGCATATAAGGGGTAATTGGAAATACAAAAATCTCGGGGAAAAAATAGGCAAACATAAGTACTCCTTTGCAAATTACGATTATACATAGTAAAAATTGTTTTCGGGTCGACAAATCAATGACAGCAAAGAAAAAAAGCTACTAGCAGTTATAGAAGCAAAATGGCGCACGAAGAAACATTACGTGCATACATTAAAATACAATTATATTTTAGATTGTTCATAAGCTAGTTAAAACAATGACACGACGATGAAAAATATCAAACGTTGTAAATTGATCAACAAAAATCCATAACATTAAAGGAATGTATTGCATGATAAGTTACAATTTTTTCACTAAAAATTAAAAGTTGGAAATTCCTGTTGAAAGTAAAAATGTGAAGGTGAAGAAATAAATATAAAAGGACAAATTGTATATCTTTTCAGTATACAATCGCGTACACTAAGTGGAACTATTTCATACAGAAATATTTTATTCTCTTGTAATATTTTAGCGGCCTCTAAATTTCAAAATATTTTAGCAGCCCTCTGTGCGGCCGCACAGTTTGCCACCCACTAAAAAGCACGGCCTTGGTGGCAGCGGTCCATTTAATTCCTTTTCCATGAGTTCCCCGGGTGAGTCAGGCACCGGATGGAGGGGGGGGGGAGGGCATGGCGTAGATTAAATTTTTCAAAGCCCCGAGGTGGGAATGTTTGACTCCCTTTATGACGTTTTTGAGATAGACACTTTTTAATCTTATGGGGTAGAATCTCGTTGCGGGGTATGTCAATTGCCTTTCAGAGGGGTACACCCTCCCCTTTCGGGGGGATAAGCAATATGCTGCGTTTTCTGCTGTTAATTTGATCCAGTACTCAATGATATATCTATGTAAGAACCACAGAGGCCATCGTGAGTGAAGTGACGATGCCATATGTGGCGGGGTCGTTTAGTAAGTTTCGAGGTGTTGTTTTGGGGGTATTTTTTCTCTTTTTTAGGAGCGCTATAATTTTCGTAGTTTTCTCAAGGTGTTTAGAGGGAATGCTTCATTTTTTTTTGTAGAATGGGCATTCCTAAAAGAAATAAAGAGATCACTGAAAAACAGCCAAAGTGTCATTTTCGAATATGAAACAAAAAGGAAAAAAAGACAACTTCAAAGAAAAATAAATTATTTAAATTACTTTTGATAAAAGAGTGTTTAACTACAAATATTATATTAGTTTACTAATAATAATTTATGTTTTAAAATGAATGAATAAAACAAATTACAAAGATTTTGTTAAAAAGAGGACCTATAGTCGTTTTTCCGGTGGACCTTTCAAGTGCTTTTCATTTAATAATCACTGGACTATGGTCTCTTTATACGTTATGATGAATCCGTAGGTTTTATTCAAACTTACGATTGTGTGAAGAGTATTGAGATTAATAATGAGTGAAAATTTTGACCGATTTTCTTATGATGAGCTACGAGGTTATCTGGAAAGTAGGATTAAAAAAATTAGCCTTTCCAACAAAATGAATGATTTGTTCTTCTTATAAGATACTATTTCTATGTGAAACACTTTTAAAAGACCTTTTTTGGGGAACAGGAAGAAGAACTTTTTGTTTGACGCAAAAAAATAAACGTTTTACGACTCATACGGCTAGAGTCCCTATAGGGACTCTAGTGACTGCACATGAAAAGACTTCTGAGTAAAAACCAATGGCACTCCATTTTAGTTTTCAGTTTTGTAGAAAAAGAAAACTTCAACTTCCACTTTGTTCGCGAAAGTTTCGGTTTGCGATCTTCTCTTAAGATGTGTGTCATATTTTGGTTTAACTTTATCACAACAAATTTAAAGCAGTAAACGTCTATCATCAATCCAAAAATTGGAAATGAATTCCGAAGAAATGTGTAAGAAAATTTCTGGTTGGTGTGAAAAGTTATTTTTTTTCACGATATGGGTTGTTTGGGTAGCCTTTTTGTGTTAAACAACCCATCAAATGTTGATAGTGCTGCAAACGCTCCTCATGAATATTAACAATTCAACTCTTAGGATCACTGATATTACAATAAAGGAATCTATGTATTTTTGGGGAGAAGGAGGAGTTAAAATAGCTTTATTGCTTTATTATGTCATAGAAACAGTACTGTCATTTAGGGCCACCCTAGGCCTCCCCCTTTTAAAAAATCGTGCCTACATAGAAAGTATATTTGTATAGTATATAGAATTGTACATTTCCTTCTCAGTGTAGATAATTGTATTCCCTTTTGTAGCAATACTTATCTTTTCCTTTCCTTTCAGGTCTATGTTAGCCTGTGTTTCCTGGTAAAAAGTACTAGCTAGTGATTCCACAATGAATGCTCCAATAGCATTAACATATACTGCCAAATTCTTAGTAAATCCAAATAAAGGTGCAGATTCTGTCCAACAATACTGTTCAAGCATCCAACACTTTTTTAAAAATTTAAAACACAACAAAGTAAAATTTTCTGTAAATTTTGACAAAATCAAACCATGTGCTCATGAACTTAAATTGCAAAATGAATTGTACAATTTATTAATACATATTCAATGCATTAATAGGGCAAACGATAGTGATATTGAAAATTTTGCGTTTGCGATCAATAGACTTTGGTGCAAAGAAGCAGCAATAAATCCACATTTACAGTGGCTTATAGCTGATCAAACATGTGTACGGTCATCAGATTTTGACAGCTATTACAACACTGCCAAAGTATCTGAGTTGGCTTTTGGAACAACACCGTATACAAAGGTATTTATTCAGACCTATCGTTTCAGAGCAATACATATATACTCTTCAATTTTATGCTCATTCTCCCATTTAGAGAGACATTTTGCAATATATTTCTCTGGCACTCACAAACCAGAATGCCAATATAAAGGTGAAACAGGCAACAAAATGCTAATTCAATACGACTCACTACTCAGGATAATTGCCAACATTAATCCTGATGAAGAAGATGCCGAACTTTACTTCCATATGGAGCATCCTCCATTGTTGTATGTCAGTTACTCAAATCAGGAGGATGAAAATGCAGAATTGCCAACTGGTTCTGTCCAACTAAGCAAAGCGAAAGCGTTGGAACTAGGCTCAATGAAATTTCAACGAGCATTTGAATTTGGTTGTGAGTGTACCAAAACTTTTTGTAAAAGTACAAGAATTGGGAAGTCTCCCGTCTTAAAATTGAAAATTGCTGATAAATTTCAAACAAGATGGATTATTCACCAGTTAATCATTAAGTGCTCTAATAGAACTGAATTTTGTTTCACTTCAATGAAAACCACTCTTTATCAAGCCAGGAAAACTGCTGATTTTTCAGGAATTCCTTGGATGTTAGAGAAGGTTAAATTGTCTGAAAGCGAACGATTTATTTGCGAATATAGCTGGAAAACAATTAGTAGCAAGTCAGATCTTGTTCAACATCAATTATTTTTTGAAGAAAAGAACATGCCCGGTTATCAAGTGACAGTTGCAAAGAGAGTGACTTGGTTTGCTACGAAAGACTGTTATGCTTTTGAAAAAACTTTGTATTCTATTTCAGAGCTTATTGATAATGGGGTTATATTTTCATTTCTTAATGTTTTACAACTGTACTTTGATTACTTTCGCAACTTTAAAGAGCCAATGGAACTACCACCTGGTATGTGTTATGTCCGACGTGTTTTATTAATGCCATCTAGGACCATTTACCTTCAGCCATATGAACATTTTGATAACCGTATAATAAGAAAATTTGGCCATGAATTTATGCTGCGTGTGTCTATTCAAGATGACAATTTTTCAAAATTAACATTTGCTGTTCAGTATATCTCAAATCGGGACAAAGTTATGGAAGATATAGTTTACAATGTTTTAATCAGAGGTTTAGTAATTGGATCAAGACACTATGAAGTGTTGGCTTCCTCCACTAGTCAACTTCGTGAGCATGGCCTATGGATGTACGCAAAAGATTCAGAAGGTCGAACTGCCGCCTATGTTCGCATTTGGATGGGGAATTTTAGTGCTATAAAAAATGTGGCAAAATATATGGCAAGGATGGGACAGTGTCTCTCATCCACCGAAGAGGGTACACAAATAACACTGAATGCTGGAAATGAAATAGCTTTACCTGACATAAAGACTAAGGATAGGAGGTATATTTTTTCAGATGGCATTGGTTCTGTATCTTCTGACTTAGCTGAAGAGGTAAGACAAATATTTTCATTAGCTTAGTTTCTCTTTCACATGTCTTAGCTGGTTGCTCAAAATCGGATTTTTTTCTAGAGTTGGGGGGGGGGGGGGGGGCTGGAAGAACTAGGGGAGATATGTGCCTTGGGTGATAACTTTTGAGGGGTAGCAAAATTTCCCTATTTCTGTGTTCTTTTATATTGAAAGTTGGTATATAAGAACATTAAAAATGATGAGTAGAGCGGCAAATTCTACTCATCATACAATTTTAGGGTCCAGCTCATACAATTTTTTAGGTCCAGCACTGGTGTTTTTGTTACATATTGTATTTTTAAATCAGATTTTTTTTTTGTTGTTATTTTTACTTTAAAAGCTGAAATTTGTTTTTAATTGCTCATGTCATATGATGACAAAAGTCTGTTCTGATCTCTAGGCCTCTATATGTTTTGTTAGTAGAAAATTGTTTTTGCCATCCAGAGGCTTATATCTAAATATTTAAGAATAGGTATTATGCTTTTATAAGTGGAGAGACACACAATTTTTTTAGAAGGAGAAAAAATAGTAACATTATTTTACTCTATCAACATTTTGTGTATTATTAAAATCTCATATTCAATACCCAGAACTGATATAGAATTCGGAGGAATTTAGGTGAAGAATTGTCATGGGCCCAACTGGAGGTAATCCATCAAAGATAGAAGTTCCCTGCTGCAGGGTTGTTTGGTTTAAACTACGTTGGTTAAACCACATGGTTAAAAAAAAAAAAAAAAGTGTTTTTTTTTTTTCAAAAAATGTTTTTTTTTTTTCAAAAATTTCATCTTTTCCCCCAAATGCTTTCATAAATTTTATATTATTGCAAAGAGTAAAATCTAATTGATGCAAAGTAACTAGCAAAGCTTTATAGATAAATTACAGATTTAATAAATGTGTAGGAACTTATATTTGTTAAGATAATGCACGTTTGCTAAATAGAGTTTCTTTTTCTTTGCTTTTTTTATTTTTTAAATCAATGTAGCTTTTCTATTAGGTACATAAAATAGGGCTCATAGTCCTCCTATATCTCCTATATTTCCTATATTTTCACAATTTGTCAGATATTCTCCTATATTTCCTATATTTTTTTACTAACTCCTAGGGTAAGGTGGGGGCAATTTTGATTCGGGGCAAATATGACCAGGGTTTATTACTCCTGTGATATTATTATTTACTGTATGAAATCACCTCAATCTTATACCTTAAAATGTCTTATTTAACACTCAAAACTATTTGAGATGCATTTACCTTATACTTTTTAATGGATGGAGTTTTCCTATTACATTACTTTTGAACATTAGAATGAGTTCGGGCTCATTTTTAAGAGCCCGGGCCCGCCCGAGTCCGAAAATTTGTAACCGAGCCCGGCTGAGACGGAATGATATTGTCTCGGACCAAAATCCGAGCCCGAAGGAAACTTTCTTGTATCTAAAACTAAGCCGTCTACAGTCTGACATGATCTCTCTGTTAATGAAAAATGTTACGTCAAATGTTCTTCATTAACAGAATTTTCTAAATTTTCTTAAAATGCTCCACTTCAAATGCAATACTGTATAACATATTGCAATAGTAACATTACAAAAAAACATTATAAATAAGCGTTAATTTTTTTAATTAATTTTTTTGGGGGGGAGGGGGGGGGGGTAAATTTGACATTGATTGAACTGATTTAAATGTTCCTTTCATTTTCTCACAGTGGGAAAATGTTTATTTGTTTTGAATTTGTATAGAGATTGGCGATTGAATATGTGTGCTTGAGCCCGAGCCCGCCCGAGCCCGAAATCTATTTTCGGTTTTAGAGCCCGAGCCCGCTTCGGGCCCGGGCTGAGAACGTCTCATCTCTATTGAACATGGATTTCAGGTTTGTTGATGATCTACAAAGGTTTTCACTAAATTTTTAATTTTTGTTCTAAAAATATAATTTTTGTACTGCGCTATTTTAAATGAAGTTTTACATTATAATTTTATAATAATATAAATTTTATAACACTTATAACAGCTATTTTAAGTGAAATCACTTATGCTCCTTTAAAAATGGGGTGGGGGCAATAGTGATAACAAGTGTGAGGCAAAAATGATTCCAATATGGCTACCAGTTGGTGTTCTTTTGAAGCATGTTTTTAAATATCACTTAGATCTTTTCATTTTCTTAGAAAAATAGTTGTGTTCCTAAATGCATTAAAGCTGGAGAAATATTGTCTGCAATGGAAAACAATGATTTTCTTAAAATCTACTTGTCCTACTTCTATATAATCCTTGTCGCTGATATATTAGGTGAATAAATTAGATGATTTGTAACTTTTTAAAAAATCTTTAAACAAAATATACAAATACAAATACAAATGTGACGACCAGCAACAGGCTCTGGGCCCAGCTAGGCTGGTCCTAGTCAATTAATTAGTCCCCAATGAAGATCAATGGCCCTCTTAAAGCTATCCACTCCCTTGCTCATTACCGCCTCTTCCGGTAAGCTATTCCAAGTGCCCACGACCCTGCTAAAGTAGTAGTTTTTCCTGATTTCCAAGTTAGTCTGAGATTTAAATAGCTTAAAACAATAGCCCCTTGTCCTGCTTTCCCCACAAAAATTTAATCCATTTACATCTTTCATTTTGATAAATTTAAATAACTGAATCATGTCCCCTCTGACTCTCCTTTGCTCCAGGCTATACATGTTAAGCCTATTAAGTCTGGTATCATAATCTAAATCTGAGAGTCCCCTTACTCTCAGACCCTAACCCTAATTTAGTTACCCTTCTTTGAACCCTTTCCAATACAAAAATATCTTTCTTCAGATAAGGCGACCAAAAGTGAACAGCATACTCCAAATGAGGTCTTACTAAACTCCTATATAAAGGCAGAAGAACTTTCTTAGATTTGTTTGAAATAGATCTATTGATAAACCCAAGCATTTTGTTGGCTTTGTTACTAGCAATACTGCACTGTTGACTAAACTTGAAGTCCTGATTAATAAAGATACCCAGATCCATAATATTTTCTGCCTGATTTATGACTGAACCCTGTAAACAATATCTCATATGTTTATTTCCATGACCTAAGTGTAGCACTTGACATTTCCCTACATTAACTGCCATACCCCATTTATCTGCCCACTTAGTAATATGATCTAAATCCTCTTGCAGCTGTTTTACTTGTTCTTCATTTTCGACAATCCCCATAACTTTTACATTGTCAGCAAAACAATTCATGCTTCCAGAAATATTTTCATTGATGTCATTCATAAATATAATAAACAAAAGAGGCCCTAACACTGATCCCTGAGGAACCCCACTTAAAACATCACTCCAATTAGAATGATTTCCTCTCACAACTACTCTTTGCTTCCTACCAATAAGCCAATTTCTAACCCAAAGTAAAGTTTTTCCTCCTATTGTGTATGAACCTGATACTCAAGGAAATTTGCGTTAAGCGTAGTATCAGGTTTATTGATGTGTGGAATTATTGTAAACGCGATTGGATTGCTAGGGATGGCCTGCATCTGAGCTCTACTGGGGTCAAAATGGTTAGTGGTTTGGTTTTAGAGGCTTCAGAATCAAAAAACTAATTTGGAATGCGGGGCATGGTTTAAGGAGCAGAATTCGAAAGGGTATTAACTATTTGGATTTTAGTAGAAACGGAAAATAGGGTGGCTAATAAGAGAAAAGATTTTAACAGTTGGGATTCAAATAATCGTGCAGCATTAAATAAAAGTAAGATGGGCTTACTTAAGGTTTTTTTTTATACAAATGCTCGTAGTATTTGGAACAAGATGGAAGAATTGAAAAGCATAATTATAGATGAGAGGTTGGATATTATTGGAGTTACTGAGACATGGGATACCAAAAGTGATGATGATTTATTATCTATTGCTGGGTATAATTTGTTTAGACAAGATAGAGTAGGTAAAAGAGGTGGTGGGGTTTTATTTTATGTCAGAGACACTTTAACTTGCAATGAATTGGTAATTAATATATATAAATACAAATACAAATACAAATGCGACGACCAGCAACAGGCTCTGGGCCCAGCTAGACTGGTCCTAGTCAATTTACAATCCCCAGTGAAGATCAATGGCCCTCTTAAAAATATCTACTCCCTTGCTCATTACCACCTCTTCCGGGGTAAACTGTTCCAAGTTTCCACTACCCTGCTATAATAATAATTTTTCCTAATATCCATGTTAGCCTGAGATTTAAATAGCTTAAAACAATGACCCCTTGTCCTGTTTTCAGTGCTTAACTTCAGCCCCGAAAACATCTTTCATTTTAATAAATTTAAACAACTGAATCATGTCCCCTCGGTCTCTTCTTTGCTTAAGACTGTACATTTTTAACCTTCTAAGCCTGGAATCATAGTCTAAGTGAGAAAGTCCATTTATTAGCCTTGTAGCTCGCCTTTGTACCCTTTCCAATACATTAATGTCTTTCTTAAGATAAGGAGACCAAAACTGAACAGCATACTCCAAAATGAGGTCTTACCAAACTTCTATATAAGGGCAGAAGAACTTCTTTAGATTTGTTTGAAATAGATCTATTGATAAACCCAAGCATCTTATTGGCCTTGTTACTAGCAATGCTGTACTGTTGGCTCAACTTTAAATCCTGACTTATTAAGACCCCCAGATCAGTAACTTTGTCTGCCTGACTAATGACTGAACCTTGCAAATAATAACTTATACACTAGGGTGCGTCTTATTTTTAAAGATGTTATTTTTTCATGAGGCACCCTCTCATTTTGTTTCTTTGGATGAAAAAAAAATTCACATATCAAGAAAATAAAAATTGAATAAAATTTAGAGGTTGCTACCATTGCAGCAAAATGTGATTTTTTTTTCTTTTTTTTTTTGCATCGATTATTGTAATATTTATTTATGTTATTTTTTGTCATTAATTTTAATTAGTAATAAAATAGATTGTTATTGACTTTGAAATTATTTCATATTTTATTAAATTATGTTAATTAACTGTAGCTACAATCAACTCTCAACCTCTTAACTAACTGTTGGTTAGCAACTCAAAGAAACACAAGTTGTCAGTTAAAAACTCAAAAAAAAAAAAAAAAAAAAAAAAAAATAATAATAATAATAAAGGAGTTCTATTTCAATAATCAAAAACAAAATTATTGGAATATATCATTACGTTATTTGCTTGACCTTGCTATTGCTGATGATACTTTACGCAATTTTAATCACACACACAATTTTCACAATTAACGTAATTTTAATCGCTGGTAGCAACCTCTAAATTTTGTTCAAATTCTATGAAACTTTTAAGTGGGTGTTTTTTCATCAAAAGGAAGCAATTAAAGGGGGTGCCCCAGAAGAAATTCAAAAATTTTTCAAAAAGTGCATTATAAGACGCACCCTATTGTACACTTATTTCCATGCCCTAAATGTAGCACTTGACATTTCCCAACATTAACAGCCATACCCCATTTATCAGCCCACTCCGTAATATGATCCAGATCCTCTTGCAGCTGTTTTGCTTGTTCTTCATTATCTACAGTCCCCATAACTTATTAATTAATGATAAACCTAATGAGATTGATATGATTTGGCTGGAGTTGATGAGCAATAAGGGAAATAAACTACGTTTAGAGAACATTTAGAGGTTACCCAACTTAAACCAGGGTCAAGATGAACAGATGTTTAGTATTATTAGTGACATTTCAAGCAAGGGGTCAGTCATTATAATGGGAGATTTTAATTTTCCAGGAATTGATTGGAATAATTTTTACCATAGTAATAGCAGAGAAGAGGAATTTTTGAAAGTAATTGGTGACTGTTTTTTAGATCAAATTGTAACTCAGGGTACTCGACAGGACGTGATTTTGGATCTAGTTTTCTGTGATATGGAAGGTTCTGTTCAGGGGTTATGTGTAGGGGAACACATTGGAGACAGTGACCACAACAGTATTAGGTTTGGGATTAAATTTGATGCGCACAAAGTAGAGAATTTTAGGTTTGTGCCCAATTTCAGAAATACTGATTTTGTGGCACTTAGGCAGAGATTGAAAGCAGTTTTTTCTTCTGGATTGGACAATAGCGATGTGAATCTTCAGTGGGCAGAGTTTAAGGAAAAGCTAGCGAAAACGTTTGGGGATCATGTTCCTTTTAGGAGAAAGGGTGTCAACACTAAAATTTGGCCATTGTGGTTCTCCAGGGAAACTAAAGACGCTCTAAATTACAAGCAAGCTGCTTTTCATAGGTTTAGGGAAACTGGTCACAGTGTAGATAGGCTCCAATATTGTAAGGCAAGGCGTAAATTTAAGTATTTGGTGCGGATTCAGAAAAGGGAGTTGGAGCAAAGACTGGCAGATAACATAAACAGGAATCCCAAGAGGTTTTTTGCATACTCTAATTCGGGGAAAGTTCGAAATAGTCATATTGGGCCACTGGTTGATGAGCACGGAATTTTAATTCAGGACGATAGTGATATTGCTAATGTTCTTAATAACTTTTTTTGAGTATTTTTAACGATAACTGTATCTTAACAGTTGACACCAACAAGACACAAGCTATAGTACAGCTTGAGGACTTTGTATTTTCCAGGGATGACGTTTTACTTCATTTGAAAAAAATTAAAGAGACTAAGACTCCGGGACCTGATAATATTTATCCAAAAATTTTAGTTGAATGTGCGGAGGAATTAGCAGATGTAATCGTAAATATTTTTAATGCTTCTTATAACTCGGGGACAGTGCCAGAGGACTGGAAGCTGGCTAACATTACACCGCTCTTCAAGAAAGGGTCTAAAGGGAGTGCGGGAAATTATAAAACTGTGAGTCTAACTTCCGTGGTTTGCAAAATTTTTGAGACATTGATAAAAATTAAGATAGTAAATTTTCTATAGACTAATAATCTATTGACTAGTTTTCAGTACTGTTTCAGGAAAGGCAAATCTTGTGCAACTAATTTATTGCATTTCAATGACAAAGTTACCATGGCTTTGGACAATAGGAAGCCTGTAGATGTTGTTTACATTGATTTTCAAAAAGCTTTCAATAAGATACCGCATGTTGCTCTACTTAGCAAATTAGCTGATATAGGAATAGGAGGGAAAACTTTCATTTGGGTAAAAAAACTGGCTGACCGGAATGAAACAAAGGGTAGTTGTAAGGGGAAATTACTCTAATTGGAGTGAGGTTTTAAGCGGGGTTCCTCAAGGATCAGTGTTAGGGCCTGTTTTGTTCATTGTTTTTATGAACGAAATTCACAATAATATTTCTGGGAACATGAATTGTTTTGCTGATGATGTCAAAGTTATGGGGACTGTAGATAATGAAGAACAAGCAAAACAGCTGCAAGAGGATCTAGATCATATTACGGAGTGGGGTGATAAATGGGGTGTGGCTGTTAATGTTGGGAAATGTCAACTGCTACATTTAGGGCATGGAAATAAGTGTACAAGTTTTTATTTGCAAGGTTCAGGCAGACAGAGTTTCTGATCTGGGGGTCTTAATAAGTCAGGATTTAAAGTTTAGCCAACTGTGCAGCATTGCTAGTAACAAGGCCAATAAGATGCTTGGGTTTATCAATAGATCTATTTCAAACAAATCTAAAGAGGTTCTTCTGCCCTTATATAGAAGTTTGGAAGACCTCATTTGGAGTATGCTGTTCAGTTTTGGTCTCCTTATCTTAAGAAAGACATCAATGTATTGGAAAGGGTTCAAAGGCGAGCTACAAGGCTAATAAATGGACTTTCTCACTTAGACTATGATTCCAGGCTTAGAAGGTTAAAAATGTACAGTCTTGAGCAAAGAAGAGACCGAGGGGACATGATTCAGTTGTTTAAATTTATTAAAATGAAAGATGTTACGGGGCTGAAGTTTAGCACTGAAAACAGGACAAGGGGTCATTGTTTTAAGCTATTTAAATCTCAGGCTAACATGGATATTAGGAAAAATTATTATTATAGCAGGGTAGTGGAACCTTGGAACAGTTTACCGGATAAGGTGGTAATGAGCAAGGGAGTAGATAGTTTTAAGAGGGCCATTGATCTTCACTGGGGATTGTAAATTGACTAGGACCAGTCTAGCTGGGCCCAGAGCCTGTTGCTGGTCGTCACTTTTATATTTGTATATTCCTATGTCAGCTAATGCATTGATCTTTTATTGTTTAAAGTTCTGTAATGTACATCAGATTTGTGATTCATTTGTAGATACTGCAAAATACTTTTCATGTTTAAAAATGCATGATTTTAATTTTACTTTTATTTTCTTATTTATTGTAGATAAAAAGTATTATGAGGAAATTCATTTATAAGAATTTATTCTTGGTTATTTGTAATTAGTAATGTCTGAACTACCACCATAAACTATTTCTTTGATGATGTATACCAAGGCCCATTTACGTATTGTATTTTTTATAGCAGTTAAAGATTTTCAAACAATGTTCTCCTATAGAAATCTCTACGTATGATTGAATGAAAATTCAAGATTTTACTCTTAACTATTTAATTAATTACAAAGTAATTAGGTACAAATATGTAAACATTCCTTAATAATTAATTGAAGAAATTGTTATGATTTTCCTAAAATAAAAATATTTCTCTTGCAAATTGTATTTAAACCAAAGAGACCCGGTTTAAACCAAAAAAAAAAAAGGTTTTTTTGGGTTTTAGAAAAAAAAAAAAACTTTTTTCACCAACACTTCCCTGTTGGAAACTATTTGAAATTATAGTTCCAAAAACTATTGTAGGCTATGTTTTGCTACGTTAGAAGAGAAGGGGTGGGTAAGCGGCTCTCCAATAGAAAGTTTTCTAAATTGAAGTACAGTCAACGCTCATTATAAGGATCACCCATTATAAAGACCATTCCATTATAACAACCAGTGGTAAAAGCCCCAACTTTGTCCGTATGAACTTACGGGCCCTATGAACCATTACTTTCAGTATAACGACCGTTCAGTTTCATCTAATCCAATACAGCGACCGAATTCAGTGCACATTATTTCCAGTGTTTCTCCAATAAAACATATTTGTAACTTGAAATGACCTGGATTATTGTTACAGACAGCTGCATGTAGTCTTCAGTTCAGTGTTCAATCCAACTTTGAGAGGGGTAGGGGGGAATTATCACACTCAGCTTGGCACAGAAAAAATAGAAGGGGAAAAAAGTGAAATTTCCAGATTCCTAAGAAAAACCGGATTGACAATTGTATTGCTAGTTTGGTGTTTGAAGCATGTCATTTTTAAGGGTTCGTTTCTTCATTAAACGAAGGTGAAAATTATAAAGCGGGTATCTTTACAGCTTTGCACCTCTCTAAAGTATCATGGAATGAAGCCTCAGAAAAGACCATCAAGAATTCCATCATCATACTGAATTTAAAAAGCAAAAGGAAATTGAATCTACTGCTGAAGTAATTGGTCGGGCAATCCAATATGAAAATTTCGATGAAGAAGATGAAATGTTGTAAAACATTTCTAGGAAAATGAAATTGGATGAAGCATTAAACTTTGACGATTATGCGAAAATCGATTATGATTTAGAATGTGTCGAACATCTGTTAGAAGATGAACTATCTTTCGATATTGTGCCCGAAAACAATTTGATGTATCATGATCAGATGAAGAAGAAATTCAGACTTAAGTTCCTAGTAATGAAAAATGTTTCGAATGCTGGAGGGACTTTTAAATGTTTCTTTGAAATGCCAGAAAAAAACTATTTATCATCTATAACTGAAATGGAAAATTATGTTTTGCAAAAATCACGTGTGCTGAAAAAGCAAACAACTGTTTCTGATCTTATTATCAGAAAATAAATTATTTTAAAGTATTTTCCTATATTTTGTACTTTGAAATCTGTTCAATATTTTGTCATAATAGTTTGCACCCATAATTTTTTTTAAAAATGCTATAATAAAAAATAATTTGGGCAATTTTTTTTGGCATCTTTTAAAACATGCTTTTTTTTTTTTTTTTGGAGCAACCGAACATGCTTGATGCGTGTGTATATATTTTTTAATTCCACCTCTTATAACAACCACTCATTATAAAGACCTTTTTCTCTGGAACGAAGATGGTTGTTATATCAAGCGTTGACTGTATGTTAAAAATGCAGTTTAATGTTACCTTTGGTATCAGGCCGGATTTTTTCCCAAATTGAAAGCCTAAAAGAAACCGTAATTTTTGGCTTTTTTAATCTCGTCAAGGAAGTCATGACAACATTTTGGATCCAATCCATTCTTGAAACTGCAGCCCTCTCAGAAATTGAAGCCCACACATGGGCCAGCTTGCCCCTGTTTTGATTTGGGCACTGATAACGAAAACCTTTTGGTTCCAAACTTGATACAATGCAAAATGTCAAGCCAATATCTATTAGCAATTTATTTTTAATGTTTCATTAAACTTGTGTTCAAATATTTTCTATTTTATGTGTTTGTTCTCTTGTCATAGATTCGTTCAGCATACATTAAAAGTGCTGCTCTAAATGATGATGAGGTCGTGTTTTTCAACCCAACTGCTTTCCAAATTCGATACAAGGGATGTAAAGGCATGGTTGCAATTGATCCTACCCTTCCTGTGAGAACTATTGGAATTAGGCCAAGCATGGAAAAGTTTGAATGTGTTACTTCAAGCCAATTAGAAATTGTGAAGATAAGTGCACCAAGTAAAGGATTTTATTTTGATTTATTTTTTCTTGCTTGATGTAAGAGTTTCATTTAAAATATGTTATGTATTATAGACATACTAAATTTATGTGTCGTGTAATACGATGTTATATATGCCCATGAAAGATTCAAATTGGAGAATGCCAACTTTCACCAATGATTCGCCAGAAATAGTCTATGTTTCCGTGATGTCTTTGCTATGCAAATGTTGTTATCACATCAACGTTAACTTTATTTCAAACTTTCACAGAAACATATATGGCGCAAGTGCAGATTCAGAAATTTTTGTAGGGGGGGGGGGGTCAACATTATACCTGCTGCGAAAAAAGTGTGTGTTTTAAGCAAGGATGCTTATCTCCCCAAGGGTGATGGCTCACCCCCTCATATGTTACAGAGCACCCTCTGTCTCAAAAAAGACAATCTTGAGCAAAGAAGAGACCGAGGGGACATGATTCAGTTGTTTAAATTTATTAAAATGAAAGATGTTATGAGGCTGAAGTTTAGAACTGAAAACAGGACAAGGGGTCATTGTTTTAAGCTATTTAAATCTCAGGCTAACATGGGTATTAGGAAAAATTATTATTATAACAGGGTAGTGGAACCTTGGAGCAGCTTACCGGAAGAGGTGCTAATGAGCATGGGAGTAGATAGTTTTAAGAGGGCCATTGATCTTCACTGGGGATTGTAAATTGACTAGGACCAGTCTAGCTGGGCCCAGAACCTGTTGCTGGTCGTCACTTTTGTATTTGTATAAGATCAAAACTTTTTCAACCCCTCTCCCCCCTCCTCCTGCGACATGGATCTTACTATATTCTTTCAAATTTTCAGTCGTATTTATTTAGGCAGAAAGGCTAGTCATGTTACCATAAGTTTTAAATATATGAGATTACAGCTATAAAATAGAAAAAGCACCCACACCCACATGCGTTTCGAGATGGAACACTGCTCTGAAAAAACATTGTGCTAATTAGATGTGATTGTTCTTTTGAAAATGCACAAAAAATTAAAAATAGCAATAACTCAGTAAACGAACCCAGTCAATCCTTTGAATTATGACACACTGAGAAGAAATAACTTACATAAACAAGCAAAAAAAGTTAACATTGATTCCCAGTGGCAGCTCACAAGGGAAAGGCCAAAGGGGGAACAGGCCCACTCACTTTTTTCAGACAATAACTTATAACTTTTTATTTTCCTTTTTTTTTGGTGCGTGCGTGCTTGAAATTAAAAAAAATGGATTGTATGTGTTGGAGGGGAAAGGGGGGAGGGGTGTCACGAAACATATTTTTTTGATTTACACTGTTGCATTTTTTCCCCTGAAATGTGTATCCTAAGACTTTTCCTTCTCGACTTCCTTTTCCTTCTTCAAGAAGGACCGGCGCGAAGCTGGCCGATCAACACAAGACATTTGTCCCAGGGCCTGTCAGTTTTCCTTTTTACTCCAGAGTATTATTCGGAAGTATTTACCCAACAGAACTTCTTCAGTAAATTGGAGACTATATTGTTTTCTATTGCAGTATTGTTTTATGTTCTTCAGAACTTTCTCTTCCATGGAAAAAAAAGTGTCTGTTTTTCCCATTCCTTTTTTCTTCAGTTATAATGGCTATAGCAAAAAGTCGTGTTCGTTACGATTTGACGCTCTGAATTTGAACAATAAGCTTGAACCCTTCAACTCGGATTAAAAACTACCGTTTCCATTTGCACACAAAGACTATTGCTAGGTAACTTGAATTTTCTAAATAACTATTCAATTTTAAAATTCGAAACGAAAATGAAAAGTGCCTTTAAACTTGATAAGGGTCAAATTTACCTCTAATTTTGAAGGCCGTCTTATCTTTTTTCAACAAGAACATTTGGCGGGTTTTACTCTTCTTTCCGAGCTTTTCAATGTCTTTTTATGCATTTCTGCAACATCTGCTTTTAGAAAAAGAGTCTTTTGCTCTTCAAAAACTTCTAAAAACATATCTGAGAAACACAACAGGGCAGAAGAGATTTTAATTTAAAAAAAAATGTTTGGGTAAATGTAATTTCTTTTAAAAAGAAATCCTTGAATTAAAATTTTCTATTGTTACAGCTAGTTGCTCCCCTCCCCCTTGCCCCCGTCCTATTTCTCTCTCTTTTTTTTTCAAGTTCGTCTGAAAATAAAAGTCTCTCCTCCAAATCCCCTCTTCCCGGGAAAAACATTGCGAAACATCTCAACTTTTATTTCCAGAGTTTCAATTTTGCCACATTTCCAAGGAAAGTCTCTGAATACCTTACAACATCGCTTAAAATTGCACTCCAGTTAACCGACTCACGTATTTACACGTAATATCACGTTTCATTAAAAAGCCCGCAAGACGGACTTGCACGTAGAAAACTGCCAGAGAAAAAGCTACCTCCAAAAGGCCCAGGCCGTGAAATTCCTTCTTCGTTTCCCCTCTGATCTCCAGGGGAGAGAGGCGTTGCTTTATCTTTCCCTTCTACACGCTCTGTCAACTCCGAAAGGACACTTGTAAAACCATTCATTTGAACCTTACTATTCTAGTTGTAATGGAAATCGCGGTGGAGACATCCTAACTAACATTTTATTTTAGATTATTTTATTAATTTGTTAGGAGATTTGACGAAGTCATATTTGAATATGTAATACGAAATCATTAGAATATATTTATATATATGTATATATATATATACCATACAGTCAACTATGACTATCGGACGTAATAAATCAGAAGCTATATAAAAGAAGTAACTAATGTTAATGGGAAAAAGTTCTTGAAATAAATTTAATAGCAATTATCATCATGTAAAAATTCGCACCAATTAAATTATGATTTAAGATTTTCTAAATTAGGTAATACGAGGTACATCCATAACAAATAAAGGTAATTGATGCTGTAATGTAGATATGGTGGTTATGGCCAATTTAAGATTATATTTGCAGCGTATACCGTTGTAATATTAATGGTATTGTTATTGAAATTATTATGGTTACCACATTTCTTATCAATCTGAGTCATCAAACTATAACCAAATAAAGAACTATCTTAACGAAATGCTTTAAAAAATATATCCTGTTGTGAAACATGTTTTTTTTTTTTTTTTTGAATCAATGTTAAACATTCCTTTTTCATAAATATATTTATTTGAACACGTTACATTTTACGAGAAAATATTTAATAGAAGTAAAGAAGCAGTCTGTACCTTTCATATAATGGGGAAGTGATGCTCTAATAATATGACAGTTGAATTTCCATATTAAAAAAGTACATGTGAAATTTTTTTTTAATGCATGTAACTAAAACTTGAATATTTTTTTGTTTTGTTTTGGCAACACTTCACTTTTTTTTTTTTGAAAAATGCCATGATAATGTCTAACAAACTCATACACCCATCCACAATATATTTCTCCCAGTTTTATGACCTTGGAATTTCCTACCTTCATTACAAAAGTTTATTTTTCAAATTTTACATTTGACTTATTTAATATTTTCGTCTTGTGTATCTCTGACAACCTTAGAGAAAACAAATCTGTTGTGGGTGCTTTTTCATCATTTTATGTAGTTTCAATTTTTGTCTTTTACTTTTACAGGAAAATAGGCTGCATATGCTAAGTCTATGTTGGTTTTGTTTCAGGTAGGAATGACTGCTGTTTATGCTTAAGAAAAAAAATGTGTGGAGTGGAAGGGGGGGGGGGCGCAAATTTCAAAATTATACCTCTGCTCCCCTGTAGGGGGAGCTTCCCCAACCGTCGGATATTACCTAGAGCCACCCCTATTTTTGTATATCTTTTTCCGAACCATATATCTTACTAATATTATATATGCGAAAGTTTGTCTGTATGGATGTATGGATGTATGGATGTTTGTTACTCTTTCACGCAAAAACTACTGAACGGATTTTGATGAAACTTTACAATAATATAGCTTATGCATCAGAATAACACATAGGGTAGTTTTCGTCCCGTTATGGGAGGCAAAACCCCCTTAGGGGGGCAATAAAACACAATTTTTGTATAAATTCTCTAATATTGTGATGAAAAAATACTTGCACATATTTACATTATATGTCCATCGAAAGCTCTGATTTTTCTGCTGAAGATGGCACCTGTTCGAAATTTCTAAGTAGAATAAAAAACGAGTTATGAGCTTTTTAGATCCATGTTCGAAGGCTTTCCTCAACTCAATACAGTATTTAGTGTATCATCTCAACTCCCTGTCGATAGCGACATTTGTTGTATTGTTGACTTTCTTTGCTTTTCATGATTGTTCAAGGCTTTTCTCAAGTCAAATCTTGAAGTAAGGAATTTGCACAAGATTGGCAAATAATACATGATTTGGCTGATGATTTTCCATTTAAACGGAACTTTAATGTAATTAATGGTTTTTATTATTATTTATGCTGATTGAACACTTACTCATTATCCAAACAACCAGCAGATCGCCAAAATTTTTGCAGAAAGATTTCCGTAGCTGATGCATTTGGCAGTTTTTTCAACGTTGCTGTTTTTGAAGCCGAAGACTACGTCATAATGTTTCTCAGCTTTCACCATGTAAACAAAATATCGCCAATCAAAGAATTTTCAAAAGACTTTTTTTACTGTGTTAAATAATCCAGCAACTAAATTAGCACAAAAACTTCCATTAATTTTCCTTTTTGCACAATTTCAAACAATCACCAAATTTTATTACTTATTTTGGTAACATTTCGGATGAAACTGTTTAGCGCCATTTTATGGTGACCAAAAATATCTCAGCATCTGGCGACGATATCTCTGTAACAAAAATTAATATCATATCCTTTTACAAAGTAAGGAAAGAATGGGGGAGCATCATCGACGGTACCCCGAAACGACTTTTGCAAATTCGGTAAAATCGCACCAAGAGCCACAATGATTGAAATTTCCCGAAATAACTAAAGCAAGTATAAGGGGATTACGAGCGCAGCTACTTTTTTTTAATCACTTCGTACTTCATTAGCCATACAGAGAAGGTTTTAGACTCCATGTTAAAAAAAAAGTATCAACAGATTAATCTTTTTAAACATGAGAAGATTAATTTCATGTTTTTTAAATTTGTATATGCTTAAATATAATGCTTTCGTTTCTAAATCAATACTACTTTGTTCTTTATACTTATTGCTATTTTAGTTTTATGGGTAAGGAAGAAACTCGATTTTTAATCACGTCAAAAAGATGTGTTTTAAATTCTTTCACTTAAAACAGAAAACAAAAGCAAGTAACGATTTTTTCTAATAATTATTACTGACCCAGGCAACGCCGGGTATTTTTGCTAGTAAAGTTATAAAACTATTATGAATAAAACTATATAAAATTTCAGCGACCGAGTAATGAAATCAAATAGTGCCGCAATGCAGCATAGGAACCTCTTTCTACCTAGTCAGAGGAAAGATGTCTTGAAAAATATCCTTACAGGGCTAGATTAAGGCATAGGCACATGGGGCACGAACTGAGGACCACAAAGTTGGGAAAGCATCAAACCTATACCTAAAGTTGAAAAATAATAAGTATAATTTGATATCGCACTAAAACAAGATTCATATCAAATCCAAAATATTTTAATATTCCACTATATTGCATAAGATGTGAAGGGGGGGGGGCTCTAAATACAGCTCGTGTTCAGTGCTTTCGAAAGTCATAGTTGGGCCCTGCCTGGCACACAACTGTTTCTTTAGAAACGAAGATTACATCCATTGTCATTCTTATCTTATCCGTACCTATTATAATTCAATACTTAATCCACCCGGGTCAATCAATCATCGTGAGAGAAAGAGCGAAATACCTGAATGGCAAAAGTTGTGTTGCACTATTTAGGACTAATGTTGGTTTTTGCATTGTATTTTATTGTTGATGAGTGGACTCGCAAACTTGAGTAACAAATGTTATTCCAGTCTAAAGCGTCAAGTGTTTTGAAGGGTTCTTCTCATATTTTCCTTGAGGGGGTGTCGAGAGTGACAAAACAAGCCTTCGTTGAGATGCTTTTACATCCCTATTTGATTTATCAGAAAGGATTAAGAGAAACAAGTTGAGAAAGTAATTGAAGTGGTAACAGAAAAAGTTTTGTGCAATTGATTGGTTTCCCTGTGGAAGGGAGTACTATGCTTAGTTTAGGATTTTCAATGTTTCCTTTCTATTGTACCTTACATGCTTAGCATTTTAATCCTTGAGAGTTAAGAAGATTCTAGATCAGTTAAGGGTGAAAACCACAACAATTCGTAAATTTCATAGTCATGCGTGAAATGTGGGCACTTCAAATAAAGCTTTATTTTTTCTTCCTAAATAGGTTCTCTCCTAAATAAACTCTCAGCATAATCTATGACAAAGTCCATCTGTACTATTAATTTCTGTAAACGTCTGTCTACTTGTCTGTAACCCTATGTCCTCTGGACAGGAATGTTTGGTAGCGTTGGGCACAGATTACCAAAGAGAAACCATTCAGCATTGTCTCATCCTTTTATACACCTTAAAAGGACATTCTATCCTGATAATATCTGGGAATGTCCTGACACTACTAAAATCATAAATTTTTACGCACTGCAGGCGGTATGAAGCTCCTGCAGTAGTGTGGTTCAAAAAAACTTTTTCAGCTAGAGTTCAGGAAACCACCTACTTTTTTAGACTTACTAATAGTATTTTGCTGTAAATGTTTTTGCTTCTTACTTGAATTTTAAGACGGTGCTCAATGACCCCTTCATTCACATTAGTCGTAGCATAAAAAATGCCACAAATTTAGAAACATTTAATTTTCGCAGCTGTTTTTATGTAAATAATTATTTTATTGCAATGTATATGCATATTATTAGTGTATATGATAATGTGCAGCATCATTTTTTCAGTTCAATGTATTTTGTTAACCCCCCTCCTGATACTTATGAAGTTTGGGGGATGGGGTTGAGCACCCTCTTTCAGTTTACATAGGAAGCTAAAATTCTTCCATTATATTACTATCCACAAGTATAAAAATATTGAGGGGTGTCCTCTTGTCCAAGAGAAATTTTTTTTCTTTACATGTATTTTTGAACCACCCTACCCTGCAGGTGAGGGTTGGCTGGTAAAGTGAGCAGGGGGAGGAGCCCCTAGTATATAAAAAACAGGACAATTCCATGTCTGTCGGAATGACGTTTTTGATGAAAAATAAGTCTTGTTGATTACCGTGAAATATTATTCATTAAAGCTGACATTTTCTTTCCTTTGAATTTTATAGTTAACAATGAAAATATGAAAAATGAAATAGAAAACATTATTTTTTTACTGGCACAGTTACTTACGCTTTAAACTGATGCAGTATAGGTTACAAAACCTTCAATGTAATTAGCATATTCATACATAAAGAGTTTTTTAAAAATATGATGCCTTTCCTGAATTGCTTAATCGTGCTCATATGTGTCTCAGGACTGTTCATTTGTGCCTTCCCTCCCCTCATTGAGGCACATGTGAACAATTGAAAACTTTTTTTTTTTTTGAAACCATATATAGTGGAAAATTATTTTTTTAAAAAAATCTCAAAACATTCCATGACCCAAAGAAACAACTAATCATAGGAGCATTTTTGCGCTGAGAAATTGATAATATTTTTTTGAAATATAAACAAATGAAATTTTTAAAAAAAGAGGATCACAAACCGACTATTTTGTTAAGGAACAAATATTTTGTTAGTTAAATTTGGTTTGCTTTTTAGTTACATTAAAGTTTCGCTCACAATGAGTGCATAAAAGTGAAATTATCGACTAAGACGAAACAAAAAGTTCTGATCTCTTCACTGAAAGCATTTGTAATTGAATACAAGTAAATATTACAATAATTAAGTATATCAGGTCTGTATGTAAGGGGTGGATTTTTAGGGCTCAAACCCCCGCTGAAAATGTTCAAACTATTCCGAAACATGATTTTTATTGCTTTTTTTTCTAAAATAATTGTTATTAATATATATTTTATTCATTTATTTATTTTCGCACTTCACTTGAAAAAAAAACCAAAAAAAAAAACACAATTGTTATTGAAAGAGTGAAAACTCACGACTTTATCTTCAGTATTTATCATTTATATTGTAATTATTGCGAACATTCTTTTTTACGAAACGATACAGCGAAGCAAATTTTCCTTCAAATTTTAAATACCTGACTCACGCTCACAAAAACTTTAAAATTCTTTAAATTTGAAAGTGCATTTCTATTATTTAACGTATCTTATTCCTCAAAAAATATGACTTCAAGAAGCATCACTTTGAATGCGCGTATATAAGTACACGCATCTAATCTATTCTTTTGAGTTTTTATAAAGACATCGAATAGTTTATAAGAAAAGAAGTACAGTGAATGAATCGGATTTCTTTCCTTCATTTACGAGATATGTCATTTTTTATATTAGCATGTTAATGTCCTTTGCGTTAATTTAATATCGTCAGCGCTATCTGCAGTTTCTCTCTCTCTTTTTGTAATTACGAAAACAAAACAAATTAGACGGAATAGTGGAAATATTTTTATGGAGTGTGAAAAGGTTGACCATGTTTTTCTCGCTCGTTGTTGGCAAAAAATATATTACTTTATATTTTAAAGTTAATAATTGTTCTTGCTTAATTTTGTTTTAATGATTCAAAATTTTTTACAGAAAAAAAATGCGAAAATTGACCTATATATTTGATTATCCGGAGAAATTATTCAATTAAGTGGGGATCCCTAACATTGCATCTATGGGGAAATATTTGATCCAGAGAAGCTTTATTCGTATAGGTGGTGAAAATTAATATTTTCTGAACGGAAAAACATACTGTAATTTACAAAAATTTGGTTCAACAAAAAAATTATTATTACTATTATTGTTAATACTTTTCAAAATTGACTATCTTTTCTGATCTTATTTTAGATCAGAAATGGGGTTCATTTATTTTGGAGAAAATTTAAGAATTCCAAAAGACCTTTTCTTCATTGCAAGAAAATACAGCTATAGATACCTCCACAACTACACGTGGCTCCAATGAAGCGTAGAAGGGAAAGGAATGTGGGCGGAACTGAAACTTCACTTGTCATGCTACAAAAGAGATTATCTCCTTTATACTCAACCTTGTTTCCTCTTGTTTGGGGGAAGGGATTCCACAGGTAAAAGTACGTGGCCACCAGAATGGCATTGTGAACTGGGAAGCCCTGTGCTAAAAAATGCATTTTTTGGAAATTTCTGTTCTCGTGGGCGGGTTAAATCAATTGAAATTTGTTCTATCATTTGACTGTCAAGTTTCATGCCACAATGTTAGTCTTGTATGTTTGTCACTGTGATTTGATTGTAAGGTGAACAGAACAGTAGACTTGAAACGGCCAACGGTAGACTTCACAACTGAAAATTTCAGTTAGCCAATTAAGTTTTTAGCCATTGTTCTCATTATTGACAACCATTTTATCCTGGGATTATTCTTTTCTATGAAAACAATAAGGCTGTAGTAATATATAAATGGCATAGTTTGTTGAAAAGTGTTGCATAGAGACCAGTTACTACATCTTATGAATTGCTATAAAACAGGGAAAGGAAATTTAATGTTGTCTCAACCATCTATTTTTAACAATATTTATGTAGTGTAAACAGGGTTGGCAGGTTTCTGCCGAGGCGGTAAAAACCGCTGGTAGTAACCGGTTAAAACCGGCATGGCAAAAACCTCTTTCTGCCACATTTATGGCAGAAACTCAAAAAATGACATAAATGCAATTTCTGACATACAATAGAAAATGTATAAGAAAAATAATTAAATATTAACCCAAATACAATTTATTTACAATACTATCACTATTCAAAATCAAATTTTACATTGTTTTTACACTGCAGCAGCCTGTAACAAAATACAAGTTTTGACGCTGTTTCTAAACCTAAACAATTTCTCAATTTGTTGTGCACAAAGCAGAAATTTAAGAAGATTCTTTCAATCCCAGCAGAACTAGCTGGCATTATCATCAAAAAACAAGCAAGCATCACAAAACTTTCATCTATATCATATTTTTTCAAATTGAACCACCATGGGGTAGCTGGAGTAGTTGTTACAACTTGATTGGAAAAATAGGTTTCGGGAAAAGAGGCCAATTTGTTTTGTAAAGCTATGGTATAAGGTACATAATCAGGGTTAATATTTGCGAGTAAAGTTTGGGCACTTTCTTCTTGATTACATGATAAATTTACTCCCAAATACTTTGGATGGAGCATATAGGCGAGTAAATGGTTATCAGTAACTGCTTGAATAAATCTGTGCGTCACTTCCTTCTCAAAAGCACACATAAGAGCGTCTTTTGTTAAATGAATCCAAACATCGCAAGCCTCTGCAATTGAGCAGTTCTCTTTTCGAACTGAATCCAGAGCAATAGCAACAGGTTTTATCTGCAGCAGCAAGTGTTTAACTTCTTTGTGAATCATCTGATTATTTATAATCTGAACAATACCTTTGTCATGAATATCATCTTCATGTTCTTCTAGTATTTGTAAATAATATGGGCGATTCTTCATAAACGACTAAAAGCAGTCCACCTGGCTATTCCACCGTGTATTACAAGGTATATGTGGTTTCACAGCTTTTGGGTACTCCTTTAGTCAAGCTCCTTGCCTGTGATGGTTTCTGAAATATTTCTGCACTGAAACCACATGTTTAATGAGAGAATCTGGTGTGATCCAATCCAAGAAGATTTAAGTAATGAGCTGAACACCCATAAGTTGTAACAGATGGCATTTCTTCTTCAATAATTTTCCTCATTAACTCCATCTTGTGTTCATTATCAGTTACTAAAGATAATACTTTGCAGTCATATTTTGTTTCAAGCTCTATTATTGCATTGTTTGCTAAATCAGCACAGTAAGTTGCAGCAGCAGGAGCTTTTTGAGAATAGCTTTATTCAGTTATATTAAGTGTAAAATGACAAGTTCCTGAATTTTAGAGTTTAATGAAATAAAAAAAATCTGTATTTGTTTAAATTTTTGATATATTAAACTTTATATTGAATGCAAACAAAATAATTATAAACAAACTGAAAAATTTGTTACTTACAACATTACAAGGCCAAAATTTCTAACACATAGCAATTTCAACTATGATACATTTTACTTTGCTTTGGAAATGTCAGTCTTGTTATTTAACATATTTTTACACTAATTATTAAATAACTATTATATTAAGTTTTTGAAATGATGAAATGGAGTTATATATTTTATTTTACTTAATTGCCTGTCATTAAGTAATTACTAGAGCTATTAAAAACATTGTCTAGTTTTTGCCAGTTTCTACCAGTTTCTGTCGGTTTTTACCGGTTATAACCAGTTTCTGCCACTGGCAGGGCAAAAACCAGTTTCTGCCGGCAAAAAGCCAACCCTGAGTGTAAAAGTTGTAAGTGTACATGCAAATTGTAAAATGTTAGGCCACTAAAATATGGATTTTTTTTTAAACAACTTTTCACATTTTTTGAAAAAAAAAAAAAAAAAAAACTTTTAAGCATTCTTTTTTTTGATGATTAGCCCTATCATGTAATTCTTTTTTTTGCAGGAAAATTATTTCTTAATAAACATTTGATTACAATACTGGAGCAAATGGGTGTGCCCAAAAAATCATTTTTGGATTTACAAATAAACATGATGATGGACCTCTTAGACTCTCTTGTTGACGAAGGACGTGCAGCTTCCATTTTAATTGACAACATGCCAGTACATTTTCCATTTTCATCTCTTTCTAAAGCTGGTATATTTCTCACTCGGGAGCCGTTCTTCAGATCACTTTTACTTGCATTTTTCAAATCTTTTGCTGGTATGTATATGAAATTTGACGTATATAATGAAAATATTTTTTTTTATGTTGTAAATTTATTGTTCAACTGTGTCTTGCAAGATGTATGGAAATGTTTCAAATAATTTTGGAGAAAATAAATATTTTAATTTGTATAGCAAATTAAAAGTTAAGTTTGGGAGTATAATAAAAGTCATTTGGAGTACAAATCATCCTTATAGTCTAGGAAATAAGACTTCTCTCCCTAACTTCTTATCTTTAACCCGTTCGGGATAGTAGCCCGCAGAAGATAGCACTCCCTCAGAATGGCAGCTGTTACACAGGAACTGTGCGTACAGATTGGGGCAATTTCTCCCGCTAAGCATAATACGCAATTTTAGAAAGTATGTATTACATAATAATGGATAAAATGTACACTTTACGTAGAAATGAAAACATATTTTAATATACGATAAAAGTATCGTAATTTCAATCACAACAACCACAAAAAAAAAAAAAAAAAAAAGATGAAAATAACTGATATTTAACAATAAAAATACAAAATATATTGTTTTTTAATATAACTAAAAGTACCAAAATTAAACAGCATGTTTTGTACAAAACATGAAAAATATGTGTGCTTAATATCATGAAATACTGAAGAGGATTGCAACAATGTTTTAAAGACACATGAAAAATTTCAAAATCAAGGAGCAATACACATTTTGCATTTTGCACTCATAGGTAGTGTTATGTCTTTTAGTGTGCTTTTAGCAAATGAAACATGTCCCTCTAAGTTCTTTGCCTCCTTTTTCAGCATATAATTTTAAAAAGTAACTACTGTATGAAGAACTCCAAATAAAAATAATTTATAGTTGTTTCAGTGTCCTCCGAATGATCCATGGATGGATCGGTCATAAATTAAGATATTTCCTCCCCAGAAAGATAATGTGTTCACCATGGCTACACAAATGAATCTAAAAGTAAAACCTCTTGCTAGAATATCTCCCATGAAATCCCTTTTTTAAATGGAATGGAAACTACAAACAACTGCTTCAAGATGAGTATGAGTTTCCCTTTTCACTTGCTAGCACATGTTTATATTTTCTTTCACAAAATCCAATAAATCACTTAAGGGGCTCCATTCTGACGTCAGAGAGAGAAATACTAATTTTCGAGGCCAATCATTTGAGGGGAACATGGATAAGTAACGCCATCAGTTAGTAAATATTTCGTTCTGAAACTAACCCTCCAAAACTAACTAGTAGCATTCGCCGTCTCATAGAATATCAGCGTTAGGATGGAAGGAGCAGCTGCAGCTGACTCAGATTTGCGTCGTTTGTCCTGAGCGGGTTAACTAAAGGCCTTAGAGAAGTATGAGTTATTGCATTGAAGCCATAAGGTAACTATGCAATACAGTAAAACCTGTCTACAACGATACTGTTGGGACCTAAAAAAAAATGTTGTAATAGACAGGTTATCGTTATAGACAGTTTGATTATTCATGCTGACATTTTGCTGGGGCCAAAAAAAAAATGTTATGGACAGGTTATCGTTATAGACAGTATCGTTATACACAGGTTTCACTGTATTGCACAATGCAATGAGAAAAGGTTTACTCTTCCATGCCTCAGCATGAGAATAGATAAAAAGAATTTCACAAAATATTCATAATTTTAGGTTTCTTGATCCTATACACCGGAAGACTTAAGGCCCCAAAAGTGTTCCCAAACTTTTTCGAATTGCTTTGAATTTGCCCTTTGATGAATTAGAATGTTCTCATGGCATGGTAGTTTTATCTCTATTATATATGTTTATATTGATACCATGGGCACTTTGCTGCACTCATCCCATCTTCCTGCGTCACCCAGTTTCAGAGCCCCTGGTCTAGGGGCAAGACTGATGCCCTAGCTAATGAATGACAAACTATTATAAATTGGCTCACCAAATTGTGATGTTCCTTCAGTTTGTATTGCAATGAGCATTGATATACCACAAGAAACAAATAAAGAGCCCATGTGAAACACTCGATTACAGTTACAATTAGAGGTTTAAAACTAAATTCTACAGATCTGATATGATATTTCAGCATCTTATGGCTTTTGTTTTCTAAGTTATGCAAGATACTTCCACACATTAACATTCATACAGATATCCTGATAGCAGAATTTTTTTCAGCAGTTTGTAACCCAGATTAAAAATGAAAAAAAAAAAAAAAAAAAAAAAAAATATATATATATATATATATATATATATATATATATATATATATATATATATATTAATTTGAATTTTTGGCATCTTGAATTTAAATTATGTTTTTTGCAATCACGAGCGTGTGTGTTTGAATGCACGTGTGTGTTTGTGCAGGCGTATGTGTGTGTGTTCGTGTTGGCGCATGTGTGTGTGTGTGTGTATATGCATGTGTGTGCGTGTTGTGTATGCAGTGCTGTGTGTGTGTGCGCGTGTGTGTATGTAGGCATAAGTGTTTGTGTCTATGTCCAGGCATGAGTATGTGTATGTGTGTGTAGGCGTGTGTTTGTATGCGTGTGTGTGTAGGATATGGACGCAACCTGGAGACGGTTTTCGCAAGAGGAGCAGCATCGTGAGGCTGGTCGACGTGACGGTGATGCTGGCAGAGGGAGGTGGTGGGAAAATAAAATGATAGGGATTCAAAACAGTCAAGTGAGAACAATAAGCAATCGTGATTGCTCAAAAAAAGTCTGCAAGATAAACCAATATTAGATTAATGGTAAAATCTAAATTTTCTATGAGAAGAAGTGCTTAAAAATAAGATGCTATGTATGCAACCTGTGAAATTATGTCTCAGAAAATGTGGTACAAATCATTTTGTTTGAATTTAGTTTAATACTATTAGTTTGAATGTTTTACCTTAAAATTTATGTGGGCCTTAAATTATCTCTTGGCCACTAGTGGTAAATTCTTTTAATCTATTCAAAATTCAATGAAAAATTACTAAAATTAAAAAAGTCTCTAGATCTTTCAAGGAAAACTAGTTTGGTGGTAACCACCCAATTGGGAGATTTACATTTCCCCACCTTAAAACCTCTTTCAAATTTTTTATTTTTCTATATTTATTCAATTCTTTATCTGACTTTTTTTTTTACAATATATTTAAAAAAAAAAAAAACTTTTAGGGGGAAAATTTGATACGTAGTGTATGAATTGGGAAAGTGTTTGTTTTCTAAAAGTAATAAAATGATGTTATTCATGATGGATTTTAGTATTTTTCTCTTATTGTAATTATTTCAAATATAAAATACTTGCTTGAAAAATGACTGAGAAATTTGGGGTTTTAATTACATACATATTACATAACTTCTGCTGCCTACGTACTACTTGTATTTTGACATATGAGGCAGTGAGAAGCAAAGAGATGTAAGACTTTTCAAAGCTTTGAGCAAAACATGTTTAAAGTTTAGATCCTTAATAGGCTTTCTTGAAACTTTTTTCTAAATAATGCTGTATTGCACCACCTACTAGGGCTACTAGTAAGTACTATCTCTTGCCCCAAATTAGAGGGTAGGTTCCCCCTATTATTTGTACTGCTTATCTCTAAAATTTAAATTTTATCACTTGCATCCCTTTGCTTCTCATTGCTTCATTTATTTGTAAACACAAGAAAAGGCTGAATTATGTTTTTTCCTGGTTTAAATTGTATTTAATTTTATTTAAACTTAGTTATGTGATTATCAGTAATACTTGGTGGTGGTATAAAGTTTTGTGAAGAAGGTTGTATTTTGTATTAAATTTCTTAATCTATACTTTTTGTTTAAACAAATTTGATCTTTTTCAATATAGCTAAACTTCAGACACACATGAGAATAGCCATTCCTGAAAGTCATGGAAGAAATATGCTTGGGATCTTAGATGAAACTAAAACATTGAAGTATGGTGAAGTATTCGTTCAGTACAGCAAAAGTATCGCTTTCCCAAATCGTGATATGCAAATTTTGAGAGGTATGTAATGGTTTTTATTTTCTAGATCCATATGCTCCACTTCTCATCTCTGCGGCATTCTGAAAACCAGTAAAATAATACTTTTTGAACTATTTTTTTTTACTTTTCTGCAGTGTAAAATATGTTCAGTGCTATTGAAATTGATTAGTTTACATCTTAGAGTGTTATTCATATAATAAATCTTTTGGCTTAATGATGTTTGTAATGGTTATTATTTAACTTTTAACTTTTTACGAAATATAAAACTTTATGCTGGTTACCCCCACTCGAAATGTAAGGGTAACGAAACACTACAATACTGATTATTTTATGCAAAAGTCAACAGCAGTTTTCTGTAGGGGTGATTTTGTCTCCACAAAATTCAGATTTCCTTATGTTTTTTGTAATTTATAATTTTTTAGTTTTAAGCAAACCACAATGTTTTAGAAGTATGACCTCACTATTTCTATCTTTCTGATCAAAAGAATTTATAATCAATGGAGAAATACTGCAACTTTGCTACTTTCTTCTTGTCAATGGTTTTCAGTAGAAATGTAGTTTTTTGTTAGGCTTTAAGAAAATGAGTTACATGCAGTGCATAATTGAAAGTAGGGAACAAGGAACGTGCTCCAAACACTTAATAAAAACATGACTCCTTAGAAAGTCTCTGAAGTTCACAAACTGTCAGTAAAAGAGTGATGGAACAGTGCAGCAATAGCCAATGATCAAAGCAAACAGCTGCAAATCTTTCAGAAATCATGAGTAATTACTCATAGTTTTGCCAAGTTCACGAGAAAGTGTTATTCTTCTCCCTGGGTGAAATTAATGAATTCCTTGAGATGCTTAAACTATAATTTACCTCCCCCCCCCTGTCCTTCAATTTTGGGGAATTTGACATGCTACACTACATAACCAAACATATTGAGACAATTTCAAAAATTCATTTTTACGAATTTCTGGAGAAATATGAGGCCAAGTGTTCTGTAACTTTTGTCATATAAAAAGTATGGTCAAGCTAATATTTTCCAATTAAAATTAAATCCCCCATTGATTTAGGGGCCCAATAACAAATTGAGGAAACCAAAAGAGACTTTTTATCATGCTTCATCTTAAACAGCTGGGAGTATGTTATACATTTTCAGAATAACTTATTATGTACTTTTTTTTTGTTTTTGTTTTGGCTAAAGTATCACTTATATTCCAAAAATATAAGCATTTTTTTTTTTTTTTCAAAAATATGAATTCTATTGGAAGGTTTTTGGCTCATAACACAGAGTTTTCTCTTACCTCTTACCAAACTTCCAGAAAATTTGACAGCATACAAAGGAGCTATAATATTAGACGACAAATTGTAATGAATTGTATGTAAAGTTTTATCATTTGGCTACAATTATTCAGTGTGATTCCTGATAAAAACAGATTATTTGTCAACATACCCTCATGGTATAGAACTTGAATTTTTTTATAAATTGCTACATTCTTCTTAGGTTTTAAATGAAGTATTGTTGACCTCGCTTAATCGAATATCATCGGTTCCAAAAAATATTATTCAATTAAGTGTAGAATTTTTTTTTCTTTCTAAATTGACAACCCCCCTTTGTCTTAAAATGTAATAATAATAAATCTATTGCTATATATTTTTTTCTGTGTTTCATAATTTTCTTCTCAAAATTACAAGCTGAAGGTCTACATAAGGTAACTAGATGTACTTGGTAAAAAAAGGGGGGGGGGGACAAATCTTTGGGTTTTTTATATTGAAAATTGAGAATGAAAATAAACCTGAACTATTTTCCTCACTTAAGTTCATTATTGTTGTATTTTTTCTTAATATTAAAATGTTAATGCTCTCTGGACTTTGAAATAGATTAAATAAAAGCATGCCCGTCATTTAGGGTAGTCAGGAGGGGCACTTGCCCCTCTGTTTCTGATAAATAAGTGTATTTACATATATATGGGCACAGTTTTTTGTTATTTTTTAACATACATTGAGCATTACCCTTTAATCCCTCCCCTTCTGAAAAAATATTAAATGACAGGTTTGCATGAAAGTAATTGTTATTTAATGATTTTATTTAATATTGATTGTAGTTTCAGTCATATATTTTCACTTTTTGTTAAAAAATAAACTTTTGTAAAATTGATCTAAGGAACAAGGCATTATAAATTTAGTCTTTATATATATATATATATATATATATATATATATATATATATATATATATATATATATATATATATATATATATATATATATATTTGGATCATGCTGTCTTTGATCAACTGTTCATAGTTCCTTGTAATAATCAATTTCAGGTTCAGTTATAGTCACCAAGAATCCATGTCTGCATCCAGGTGATGTTCGGAAACTAACTGCTGTTGATGTTCCTGCCTTGCACCATTTGAGAGATTGTATTGTTTTTCCAGCTCAAGGGAAGAGACCGCACCCTGATGAAATGGCTGGTAAAAAATGAAATTAATTTTTCATCTTCTTTTTCTCAATACTATTGTAAAATTGTAATGGTATACTCTCAAAAAAAAATGTATAACAACATATTTTGTGAGTCATATTTATATGTGTCTTGTTTTCTGATATTTTTTCTATTGCTAAACTAATGAACTATGTCCAGGGGCAGATACAAGGAGCGGGTCATGATGGTCATGATATCCCCAAACCATCAGCAGTTTTATCCATCCACATGGAATCAAATAGTTCATGAATAAAATGAAAATGACTAAAGTAATCTTTTCAATTCATTAATTGTTTTTAAAAGTAAATATTTAAAATACTACTTCCTTTCATTGCTTATGCAATTAGTTAGCTATGTGTACGCCCTATTCGATGCCTTAGTCCATTCCAATGTCATGCTTTTATTGACACCCAAGCATTTTCAAAAAATTTTCGTATCCAAAACCTTATATATTTCAGCATGACCTCCCCCTAAAATGGTAGTCTGTACTTGCTCCTGTCTATGCTTGTGATTATAAGTTTTCAAGCTGAGGAGCGAGTAGAATGGTTGCCAAGGTTTGGGGCCATTCAATATTTACGTAAGGATGGTTTTGGCATTTTGTGACATCCCCTACCCTCATGTAAGGGTACATAGGATTTTTCAGAATCCCTTCTCCCTATTCTTACCTAAGATTTCATTTCCTTTTTCAAAATAATAAAATGTTTGAGAAGGATTAGTTACACTAAAACTCTGAGTTAAGTTTGATGTAAATCAAAGATTTTTACTTTTCAAATATATTATATGATGCGATATTAATTAAAAATACAGCATGCCAATATATGTTTTTTTTTTTGTCTTATTGAGAAAATACATTTAATTTCTTTTTCCCATCAACACTTTGCAAATGATTAAAAGTTGAATTACCTCCCACAAAAAGTGTGGTTTGCTCCCCCTCCCCCCTTCAAAAAAAAAAAAAATCAACTTATTGTTTTGATAAATAAGCATCCTTAAAGCAAAAATATGCAAAATATTTGGTAGTTTGTGTTTTACAAATGCTGAATTTTACAATGTTTTTTTTTTCTGCACAAAAGCAAGCCATTTTTTCTGTGTGCTATTTATTCATGTTTTACAGCATCATAGACAACTTGAAAGTGTCATATTCTGCAATAAATATTACTTCTATTTTCTGGTTAATATTATAATATGCTTTTCAACAGGTTCAGATCTTGATGGTGATGAATTTGTTGTTCTGTGGTATGAGTCTTTGATATTCAAAAGAAAAAACTACGAACCTATGCAGTATCCTGTGTACACAGATAACAACTTATACAAAGAAAATATTGAGGTGAGTATTATGTCTAAAATCCATATTTAATTAAATATTTGCTCAAACGGAGTTCACTTAGGTTTCAGATACATGTGTAATATACTTTTTCAAAAAACATAGGTTCCATACTTTTATTGTATATTTTAAAAAATAAAGCATTAAAACTAAAGAACTCTTAATCTGCTTGGGTGGAAACTTCTAGTAAACCAATTAAAAAAAACAATCAAAACTGATTATGTATGCATTAAGTAGTTTTAAATGCAGTTGAAGCAAACATGTGCTACAAGTGTAGTATAAAAAAGTTCTCAATGAATGTTTCTGAAGCATTAATGTACAGGATGTCTGCGCATATGGAAAGTAGGGAGAGTCATGGATTTTGACTATGATCGAAAATGGTCATGGATTGAAATTTTGATCGAAAATAGTCATTATTTTCAGCAGAAATTGCTCAAAAGTCATAAAAACTGACAAAAAAGTCGTGGATTTTGGGTCAAAGGACATGCATATTTAATATTTACCAAATGCTATATTAGGTGCAATATTTACGCATCTTGGGGCCGTCTTTTACGCTTTAACCCGTCAGTCCAGATTCTTCACACATTTCGAAATTCGACTGCATCCGCTTTTATAACATGTGTTCATTTTTCTTCGTGATGTTATTTTACCATTTGGACATTTATAATTTTGTGTTTAGCATTATTATAAACCTCTTTATTTATCTAATTGTGTAGTTGGGGACTTGTATATTTCTAATTTTGCTGCCCTCATTCAACACAAAAGTTTTAAGTCATTTGCATCAAGTTGATTGAAGAGACTCATAAAGATTATCATTAATTTTCAGCAGTGTCTTAAGTTAATGAAAAATTTAGAAAAAAAAATTGATCTAAAGGATTAATTAACAACGTTTAGGACATCGATAAAATACAGAAGTCACCGAATTTTTAATCGGGAATTTTGAACTTTTTCAATAGTTTTGGCCTATCCTAAAACTTTGGCAGTAGTATATCTGGCAATGTCTGGTAAGATAATTATTAAAAACTTAAATTTAATATTTTATTTTTTTTTCTGATTATTTGTTTATTTTATTTATTATAAACATAGTTTTAGTATTTACTAAATTATTGTAAATCATATGTTTTTTTTAGGAAACTACGAGTTAAAAAAAATAAGTTGCAGATTCATTATTTGTTTATAAAATAAAATATTTATTTAAAAAAATGCAAAAGGTAGAATCCATGTCACTACAACATGCAGGGTTTGTACCAGTCATGGAAATCCTGGAAAGTCATGGAAAAAAAATAAGCAAATTTCAGACCTGGAAAAGTCATGGAAAATTAAAATTTTCATTCTAAGTCATGGAAATTTATTTAAAGTCATGGAAAAATGACCTGGACTAAGAGAAAGTAACAGCAGCTAAAATCAGAAATCTTGAGTGATTTAACAGTTTTGCACATATAATTATATATATATAACATTTTTTACTTATTTTGTCTTTACCATTATTTTAAACACTTCTTACATTTTATATTCTAGAGTAGAGAAGTTGCACCTTCTTAATTTTGCCACGCTCACTCAAAAAACGCAACTCAATTGCGTCCGAGTTTGTTTCCATCACTTGTAAAAACTTAATTACTAAATTTATCAGTTTATCTCAATTTGTTGAAAGTTTTAGAAAATGAAGATCTTTAGTCAGGTGATATAATACAAAAATAGGGGAATTCTAATACTGTAAAACAGTAGTGCCCAACATAGAGCCTGCAAGACTAATCCATGTGACCCACTACTACATTCAATGTCAGGGATCCAACACTATGTTCTGGAATTTCTGAAGTTATTAATTTATATGCATTTGAAAATGTGCAAATAAGTAAACAAGTACATTTGAATCACACAATTTATTCGCTACTGAATGTTTTTTAAAAAATAACTGTCTGGTTTAGAAACATAAGTTTACTGAAGAATGTAGGTTTGCTTAAAAAAAAAGAACCAAAATACTGTCAAATTATGTGGATGGTTAAATGCACTGTTGATACTAAGATGCAACTCTTGAAGCAAATTTATTGAAACTTAATAATGACTGATTTAACCTTTTTCCCATTCATTATCATTCAACCCTTTTACAAAAATTTTTTTAGACATTTAATCATCGTTGTATTGCTTTCACTGTGTTTTTACTTTACTTAAATTTATATGATAAAGACATAATAATAGTTCAGGTTTTTAGGTGTACACTGATATTTTTTTCCATAATGAGTAAGTACTTCAATGAGGTAGTGGCATTCAAATAGAAGTTTAGCTAATGCTCATTGCTAAAAATAGGCAAATTTGATGTTAAGTAGTGTACTATTCTTTCCATGTAAAAAGGCCATGAAAATTTGTATGCAATCATGAAAAAGTCTTGGAAAAGTCATGGAATTTTTTCACCCAAATCGAGTATGAACCCTGAGCAAGGGCTGTAAACATGATGGTCTCAGATTTTTTTGAATTTAACATATGTTAAAATTCATAAAAAATTAAAAAATACGTTTATTTTTTGTTTTGCCAAAAAAAAAACTGGGCCGAGATGCAGGTTGCCAAAGATAGCGGTCCTGTCATGATTTCTTACTTGGGATTTTCATCAAAATCTTTAAAGTTCATTATCTCAGGAACGGTAGAATATGTTTTGTTGCAGTTTGTTTTATTCAAAAGGATATATTTTCTTTATTTTTGAAATATTCAACATTTTGAAATACGTCCTTTAGTTTTCTTTGCACAGTCTTTTGAAAAAAAAAAAAGTTTAAAATAATTTTTTTGATTTTTTTTTTGAAATATGCCAATTTTAAAAAACATATTGCTACAAAATACATATTGTTTTTATTCAAAAATGTCAATCAGTTACCCGTGAAATTGTCCATTAACTATTCAAATATTTTTCAGCTTTCTGACATGCTGAAATTTTTCTGTCAGTACATACAGAATGACACAATTGGAACTTTTGCTCATGCACATCTTGTGTGGGCTGATAGACTAGAAAACGGAATTTTTTCAAAGAAATGCATGAGTATTGCTCAACGATATCCTTATGTATTAGATTTTGCAAAACACGGGACCCAAGAAGTCTTACAAAAAAGTGATAGACCTGATCAATATCCAGATTTTATGCAGAAGGGTCTCCATGGCCACACTTATCACTCGAAAAAGGTGTTAGGCTCTTTGTACCGTGTATCAAGAGTTTTAGAAGCCTGTTCCAGCAAAGTTAATTTAGTTGCCAGGTCATCAAGTTTTGATCCTGATTTAGAATATACTGGATGGCAAAGATTTCAGACATCAGCAGAAGAAAATAAACTTAATTATTCAAAATTGGTTTCAGAAGTTTTGGACAGGTATGGTTTGGTTAGTGAGGCAGAAGCATTCTCTGGTTTTATTGAGCTAAATGCTTGGAAGAAATGGAAGCATGAAACCTCTAATGCAGTTCAAGTCATAAAGAGATATATAATTAGCATCATGTCTAATTTTCGATTGAAATTTCTTAATGAAGTAGAAGAAGAATCTACAAAGAAACATCTTAATGATCATGACAAAAGAATTGTGAGGTATCAACTTGCCTCAGCGTGGTATATGGTAGTCTATGGCCAAAATGTTGAAAGAATTTTAAGTTTTCCTTGGATTGTAAGTGATATTTTAGTTGAAATCAAGCAGCAGTGTGAAAACAAGAGTTCAACAGTTGAGCTTGGTACTTCTCAGAACTTTTATGATGACATAGATGCGGATTTAAAATTGTTTTCATCGAATCCAATTGAAGATGGTTTCAAACTTTTGTCAATTAAATCAACATGTTTTTGTGTGACTACATTTATCAAAGTTATTAATACTTGGATGCAAAACTCTGGTTTTTTTCAGATAAAAGAAAATAATACTTGTGAGATCTGTACAAACAGGATAATAGATCATTTTCTTATAAATACCAAAAGATATTGTTGCAGTGCATTTTCAACAGCTCCTTGTACATGCAATGTGAATTGCTCTCCTTCACAGCTTGTTATAGCATTTTTGAAATTTTTTGTTCAGAAAAAAGAATCTTCTTTAGGCAGCTGCTCAAGTGATTGCAAAGGGTTTTTGTATAAAAATCTCCAAGAACTGTCATTACAGACTCTTTCATACCTGGTAGTGAGTCGTAATATCTTTTACCTTGGCTTGAAAATCGAAACAAGCAATTACACAAAAAGTGCGATAAGCATGAAAGCAAGTGAGAGCATTTTTGAAGATGAAGGCACTCCAATCAAAATACCCGTGAATGATGTTTTGAAGAAACTGATTGAAGAATACATGGACGAAATCAAAACATACTTAACTGAGGAATCTGGGATAAAAGGTATTATTATGAAACCAGAGCAACAGAATGGAAAATTTGTCCTGATTGTAAATTCCTTGGGAAAAAATTGGCAGAGATGGAATTTGCAAAACATTCTTTTAGATCCTGAGTTCACATCTAAATTGAAAATTGTATTAAATGCTAAATGAGTTTTGTGAGGGTTTCATGATAAGCACAAAGCACTCTATGCTCATGTTTCGTAGGTAACTCTTAGAACTAGTTGCTGTTCATCTTAAATTTTATGAATTTGCATTGCAGAGATTTGTTGATGTGTACAGGTGATTTATTTTATATTTAGTATTTTATGGCTGTCAAATATAATGACTTGTTATTTAGTTTATTGAAAATTTAATTATTGGATATTAAAATTCTTGTCTCGGGAGAAAAAAAAAAGTTGAGTTCATGTATGTTAAATACTCAAGATAAAACTCTGTTCAACTTGCATTGGGAAGCGATTTGTGTTTTCCAGTATGTGCTATTGTGTATTTAATTCATTCCTAAAAATGTGTCAGCCAAATTGAAGTTTGACCCCAAACATATGATTGAACAAATGTGTTATTTATTTGTCTGAAAAATCATTTGCAGTCTAAGACCCCCTATGATGTGGGATTCACAACTTTTTTTTAAATCTCACTCAGTAAAAATTATTTTGTTAGTTGGAGCAACTAACTGCTACAATTGCTGTTTACCAATTAGCTGGCATACATTAAAAAGAAAGCGAAATTTCTTGTCTCAGATATATCAATTTTTCATATTTATTTTTAGAAAGCAACCTGTAAAACTAGAATGACTAGCTATAATTTTCATCTGCCATTTTATTATAATGCATGATCAAAAGACTCTAGGAATTTAGCTGCAAAGAATTAAAAAGAAAGTACACACTTAAATGTCTGTGGAACTTAGAGTTTATCTTCTGCTTCTAGTCGCACCAAACAAATTTTTTGTGAAACCCATTTTGTGCCTAAACCACTCCAAAATGCTTTAGTTGGAGAGGTCGTCATTTTCGGACTTTTTTTGTTGAGGTATTTACACATTTCTTAAAAAAATCTGTTTTATCATTTAGTTCCTAATTGATTTTGAAAAGAATCTTGCCTATGTAACAGACATTCAAAGAGGTTTTAATGTTAATGTTTCTTCAAAAAAGGTAATAAATACTGCTAAAATAATAAGATGCGCTTTTGTTCTGACAAACAAAGTATTCTTTTTTGATGTTATGTTCAGAATAAATTTTGTATTGCATGATATGCAAAGATTTTGCTCAAATAAATATTTGTCTAAAATGTTCAAGCAATCAACTAAACTGCAGAAAAAAAATCTACTCTCCCATTACCAATTCAAAAACACTTAAAATTTTGGTCAGGTGCGAAATCTCACCTTTTTTCCTCCAATATGAACCCTAAAGCAGGCTGGGTACGAAACTATAAAATCAGGTTGCTGTGACAGAATTTTAGTGCTTCTAAATTACAGAATTTTTTAAACATATGAATTATGTTTCAACCCGTTTAAATTTTTGACAAATGATTAATTTTCCAGAAATTAAAAAAAATATGTGTCAATTGTTTAGTGGTATTACTGAATTATTGTCACCTTTAAAAATGTAATTCTGATATTTGCTTAAATATTTTCGTGCACCATTCCTCTATTTACCCCTTTTAATGACAGGCATGTTCATGCATTTGGTTTTATATGGTTTTGAAGTTAGTTGCTGTTTTAGTAGTTGTATTGATTGGAGAACAAAATAATTATAATACAAATGTTCATTTGGTATATTTTATCAAAAGCTGTCCCCCCCCCCCCACTTCCACCAAGACAAAGCAGCATTTTGAAGCATCAAACAAGGCTTAAACTCTGTCCTGTGTACCTTCATTCTCTAGTGAAGAACAGTAGTAAATGCAGGTGTTTTGTGCTCACCATTGTCTCTTTACTAAATAAGAAAATAAAATAATTTAAAACTTTTTAGAAAAAGACAGCAGTTTTTTAAAACTACTATAATAAAATAAGTCCAACAGTTCTTTAAAATTCTTACTGAAATTAGATCTAATCTCTTTTGAAATCCTCATTAGTGAGAGTTAAATTGTTTGTTAATAACACCAACTGTTCCTAAAAACTAGTATTAATATAAGCCCCAACAGTTCTTTAAAATTCTTATTCGAATAAGCATATAAATATACATAATCTCTCTTGAAATCCTCATTTGTGAAAGTTAAAATTGTTTGTAAGTAACATCAACAGTCCATAAAACTCTTCATTAGAATAAGAACAAAGACATTCTGAATTTGCTGCAGGGGGTACCGAAAAATTCTAATTTGAAACAAGCATAAGAATCCCTTAAAATCCTTTTGTAAATTTTCGATTCTGCTGTTGTTCTCCCTCCTGAGGATTGTTGACATGTATCCTTGGACATGTTCATTTCAATATCTATTGTAAGCAAGGAAGAGAGCGTTGCTGTAATCAAGTGTTGGGGCAAAGTAAGTGTTTTTTCATGAAACATTGTTTGTTTATAAAAGGTAGAAATGTGTGTGTAATTTACTGAAAACTCGTACTAAACTCCCCTCCAATGAGCCAAATGTAGAAGTATTGATTTGCCAATTACGTTTACTGCCCACCCCATTTCTTGAAAATTGGTGTTATTCACTCTTCTGTCAAATTCAATCGAGTCTCGAAAATCCAAGGTAATTGGGGCTAATACCAGCTCGGATTATTGAAAACTCAGATTATTTGGAAAATTCTTAGCAATTACAATTTTAACCACATATTTGGATGACAAAAAGACGCATGTATCTTTTACTTCCCTGTACGAAGTATATGAAGTATTGTAGCAATGAAAAATTTTCTCCTAAATTTCCATTTTAATAACCCATGAATCTATTTTCAAAAATGTTTTGAGATGTCTACGTATTTAATATGTAAGAATGTGTGAGCAACTAAAAAATCCGATTTGTCTACCCCCGAGTTCATTTCCATTAGTTTCGTCAAGAACTATTTTGTCTCGAGTCAAGTGAAAATTTCACGCCCACATGACTTAGTCTTGTCGACCCAGCCGTAGCAATCACTATTAATTACTTTACAAGGAGTTAATAAAGTTTTAAATTTTTGTAAAAGCCTTTGATTTGTTGATAACAGAAATCATGTTTAAACTATTAAAAATGTTTGTCATTTGATAGGCAGGATCTGATGTGTTATACAGATCAGATACTTTTCTTTTACTCTAGTAATGTATAGAGAATCTCATAGTAAAAAAAAAAAAAAAAACTTTTACTTCTATCTCTTTCAAGACATCTAGAAAGTGAATCGTTACGTAGTTCTAAAATGTAATTTTGTCTCATGAAAAAAAGTTAAAAAAGAAAGAAAAATCATTCTTACAAGCGGGGAAAAAGATTGGAACTTTTTGTTATTTTTGAATTAAGCGGAAATTCGGACTTTTCAGACTGATTTTCGAGACTCCACTATACCAACAATGTGGAGGCAGATTATGATCAAGGTTTGCAATTTTTTTTTCTATTTCCTTTCATTTACTTTGCATTTGAACATTCTCTGAATAACCATCTTCCCTCCTCACCAATGTCATTTAAAATTCTTATCTTATAAGACTCTTAATTGCCTCACCTGAAAATTAATGGTAATTTCAGTAGATTGAAGGAATTGACACTTATATGAAACTTTAGTGCACCTTAATGTTATCTATTAAACTACTGTATAAACCATTTAGGGAATAAATACAGAATTAACTTTTAATGTGCTGGAAATCATTTTTCAATTAATATTAATATTTGCTTCCTGGCTAATACTCTTCTACTCAAGTTTTCAACGCTGCAAAATTATAATTTATTTTGAAGACTAAAAATTTTCATAAACTTTATAGAAGATTTCTAAAGTCTTTTTCCAAAAAAGTGAGAGCAAAAGCAAGTGTAAAAAGTTGCTGTTTTATTGCCAGCATTTGGCTCATTTATGGATTCCTTCCTATATGTGCAATTCTGGTGGTCTGTTATTTCTATGTTCCACTGCATTCAAGAAATAAGTCTTGTCATCAATGAGAGGTAAGGATTTTATTGAAATCACAAAATTAGGTTAACTCTGAGTCATCACAGGACAGAATATGTATTCATTTTAACATTGTTTTACAAGTATTACACAAAAGTTCAACTGTTATGATATGTTACAGTTATTTGATATGACATTTATACACATAAATAAGGAGCACCATATACAGAAATTCAAGATTTACAAAAATCAGCAACATATTAAATAGATTATAAACCAGTGAAACCGTTAGCAAAGTGTAATGTCGATTTCACACTGGGGGTTGATTGATTTAAATTGCATCAATTTTAATGAGATAATTAAAAAAAAAATCAATTTAAATCTATTTTGAAAAAGTCTCGAAATTTTCAGAAGAAAAATCAGTAATAAGTGGAATCATCCCCAAAAGGCTTTTAGATGTTGTTACACCTTCTCTACTTGTTGTTCAGTTAGTGAAACAGGAACCAAAAAAATAGCATTATTTTTGTCTTTTATTTAAATGGCCATTTGTAATAGTTTTTGTGAAATAATTAATGGTGTGTTCAATTTTTTCATTGCCATATCTTGAAAAAAAAAGTGCTTTTCATATAGCTGCTTTGCCTATTAAAAAATTTTAGGTCTTTTGCCAGATCTAAATGTAAACTGGGTTTAATGTCAGTTTTACCAAGTAATGTATATATGCTGGAACACAGTGCAGAAGTGTGAAGAGAGTGCAGTAATAAAAGTGATAATATTTGCAATAAATGTTTAGTCTAAACTTCACAACACACTTAGAAATTAAAATGCAGAAAAACTTTTTTTTTTATTTATCAATCATTTAATTCTGACATTAAATGAAAAAAAAAGTTAACAGAAAATAAATAAAAATGAAAATACTGATACTGCCATGGGAAAGTAAAGTACAGTATCTGCAGAAAATGAGGTTTTGAGATACAGTATTAAAACCTCGATTTAACGATTGTCAAGGGACTGGAAAAAGTTATCGTTAAATTGAGGAACATTGACATTTAATGCAGTCAAGTCTAGACCAGTAAAATGTATCAATAAATTGAGGATATCGTTAAATCGAACTTATACTGTATTTGAAGAAATGCCTTTTGGAGCTTTTCTTTTATTCCATCATTAAGCATGACTTTCACCCTTAGCACTGTGTTCTGTTGATTGTGCTATGATGTTATATAGAGTAGATAAATCCTTTCTGTTCATGCAATGCAACACCCTGCAAAAAATTTTTTTTTTGCTTTCACCGTTGGTGTGATACTGGCATTAAAATACTTATGCAGTCTTCATTTTATTTCTTTTTAAAATGATTTGAAAGAAATGTATTGATAATTTGACATTTGTGTTTTTTCCCCCAAAACGTAATTTGTGTACAAGGTTATGTTAATGAGTTCGAAGATTATCTTCACTCTTGACTGTACACATTGATCCAACCTTGTTTGACCCAAATTTGCAATGCACGTGTTTCAATGTGTGCCGTGGACCTTTTACTTCAATGTATCTATGCAAGAAAAATAATTATTCTCCTTGGATAACTTCATTTCTTGCGCTGAAAAAAATCCTTGTCACTCTAAAACATAAATTTGTGCCTTTTATGTATTATCTTTATTTATGTTTATACAATTGTATTTATAAGGTTTTTTGTTTGTGGGGCTATTTCAATGTATTTATTTAATTTTTAAAAATATTTACTTCCTTTTTTGTATGCACAATTACTGCCCCATTAAATATTTTGTTAAAGAGCAGCTTTATACAGCCCGTTAAATATTTTGTTAAAGAGCAACTTTATACAGCCCGATAAATATATTTTTTAAATCCCTTTCCTTATGTTGAAGAAAGATTTATCATAACTCACTAAATATACTAGTTGAACATAATTCAAGTTACGCTGTTTAGACCTAAGTAGTGCTCTTTTGAATAGTCAAATGTTTAGGAAGATAAATCTGCAATGAAAAAAAAAGCCATTCAAAATCTTACCACCAGTTAAGAAGGGAGCATAAGATGTGCAGAAACACAAATTAGAAACAAAAACTATTTTATTGCTGTATTTGTTCAATGGGTATTCCATTTGCCTCAATCACACCTTAAAAGTGATATAGAACAGCATTTCTCAACCTTTTTTGACCCGCAGACCGGTAATTGAGAAAGAGACCAATAATTTGAAAAAAATTCTCGGTTTGGTGATGCTGCTGCTTCTTTTTTTTTTTTTAGATAAGAAAAAGAAACCTTGCATTTGCAGAACGTTAAGAAGATGTAAATTTATTTTACAGAATGGTGAGGTTTTTCTCCCTACTTTCTTTTTTTTCTAAAGTAAACGGCTTAAAAAATATGTAAAAAAAACTTGAATCTTTTTTTTTTGTAAGGAAATGTTTTTAATGTGGACAAGCAAAAACTTTCGAGGAGCAGTTAAATTTTTGCGTGCATTTGTGCGGGTTTGCTAGACCATCGGTCGAGAATCTCTAGTACAGTCCGACCGTGAACAAATGATTCTTGTCAATCATTTGTGAAAAAGAGTCCATTCCTTAAAACAGGTAGAAAAAGGAAGAAAGGATGTGTGCCATATTTTCCAGTTTGGTGAATATTTTGGCAATAAAAAAAATTGTACTAGTACATTTTTGTTATGTGATTATTTAGACCAGAAATTTTTAAGTTGCAGCAATAATTCCATTGAGTTGGCTAACAAATAAAAATGACAAGCTTTGTATTCTTTATTGCAACCTTACTCTTGCCAATTTTCAATTCAAGTTAATTATAGGAGGCATTGTTGTCTCTGACCAATGGCTGCTGAAAGAAGTAAAACCAAGATCCATCCACTTTCTTGGAATGTGACCTGTCCAATGAGACATCTGCCCCGACCGTGCAAAATTGACCTCTTTGGCTGATATCTTAAAATTACAAGGGGATGTTTAAAGTTCTGAACCTATGTCACATTGCGAATTCCGTTCGTTAATTTTCCTCTGCGTATCTCCCCGTCATGAAAATGGACACTTCTGATATAAGGCAGAGTCAAGGGCCAACCTTCGACAGTGGACTAAATAGAGCATTCAACTTCAGCACAAAGGGTTTACTACTTGCATCAACTTTTTGATGAGAGTTAAGTGAAATATTATAGTAATCTTTCATGTAGTGTTGAATGCATCATAATATGCTTTGAAAATGGTTGAGGCAAGTGGAAAACATTATGGTAATACTGTGTAAAGTTTTTTTTTTTTAGGTTGTGGTTTCTATTTTCCTTTCCTTGTGTTCTCCCTTTGTACCTGGTGGTAAAATGTAATCCATTATTTTTATAGGAGATTTCATTTTCCCATAGTTCCATAATAGCATGTACAGGTACACCAAGTTTCGATGATGGGTCGATTAGAATGAGCTTCGTGCAAATTTAAACTGGGCAACTTGTAATTGTAATTACCTAGTACATACAGTTTTCATTCTAAAATTGTGCAGTTTTACCACATTGGTTTTTAATCTTGTTTTGTCATTTATAAATGTTGATGGCTTTTAATTAGTAGAAAGTTAAAGAAGTAGGGTTCAAAAGTATACCATAAGTGCTTGTTTAATTGGTACAAAACATTATGTGTACAGCTGGCTGTTTTCTGCATGGGTTAAAGTTTAAAATGTACATTTTTTTTTCTGTTATTGAGTTGATTTTTATTATAAGTATAACAATTGCAATTTTTTAAATTGAATTTTCAAAAAAAAAAAGTAAAATTTTGGGATTTATAATTTTTTTCGTATGCGAAGCTAGGTCTTGAGATAATGAACTTGGGGCCATTTTCATGCTTCCTGAAAGTTATATATGTTCAGTAAAAACTTCCTAAGCTTCAAGTCATGTAGAATTTTTTTTTTTGGACATGGCTACATCTTTTTGAAGTCATATCATTCCAAGGTTATGTTTGTATGTAGCTATTGATGGGACTACATTAACTGATAATTACTGCACTTTTATTTTGGTGCAAGAACTAGCTGTTTTTCACTGTTATACTGCAGCAAAGAATGAATATGCAGCGTGAAAAAAATGTGGGGTTTCATTACAGTTAAATCAAACAGTTTAGTCAACATAAATAAAACAAACGTTTCGAGAAAATATGGTTTTATATATATATATATTTTTGTGAAATGATGGTGTACTCAAAATGTTTTCCGGGCACTCTTTATTGCAATACATAAGGGGAAAACAGCAATACCCCACCTAAGTAATTGTGGGAGTAATTGTAATCATAGTGCCATCAATAAATGTGTAACCTGTTGTTATATTTGCATTAAATCTACAGCAGTGACATGATGCATGTTCAAAGTTTTGACAAATAAGAAGCGATATATGACATTGGGGATTAGACATTTCTAGAAGGCATTTGTTTGAATTTCAATGATAATGCCCTATTTTCCTGTTTATTTAGATGTTCTTAAAGCAATTAGTTTGTGAAGAATACTTATTTATTTTATTCACCTTCTTTTTTCTGTACAGCTTGTTCTATAACTTTCACTTTGCAATGCCTTATACAGGTTTTATTATTTTTTTACATCCATGACATTTCTTTTGATGTCCTTATTTTATTAAAAGTAGGAAAAGAATCTCTTAACTCACATTTTTGACACCATTCAAAATGTACTTCTCCGTCCCAAATTAGTCGTTACATTTGAAAACTTATGTACTGATTGATATAATTTTCTTTGAATATCTTTTAGATTTTATAGTGTCATGCTATAAACTTTTAATCCTGAAATCAATACCAAATTGTTGTTGTTGTTCTTGTGGAGCTAGGTTGGCAATTTGGTATGCACTCTGACCACTAAAGACGATTGGCAGTACCAAATTAGTTTCAAGAAATCCAGAGTTTGGCAATCTTAATCCGCGCACAAGGGCTCCCTCCCCCACATGGATGGATACTTTTGATCGCCCCAAAATGTCCTTATTCCAAAAAGTTTGTTTGAGGATTTGGCAAATTTGGAGACATAATATGAATAATACACTTTCTGAATGCCCATCTGTACTGTTTCATTAGATGCATGTATTTTATGTTTCGTCAAAGTTTGGAGTTTAAAAAATCCTGCAAATTGTGAATATTTCTTTGAGAAGAGATAAAATGGAAGGAGTGAAGACTTTCATTCGTGAAACAAAGATCCCAAGTCACGTGATGGATTGAAAGCAACGCATTGGAAGAAATCGGGGTTTCTTTCCCAAGTTTCACGCAAAACACATCAACCATTTGTAGTTGTTAAGTAACCTGATTTTGGGTTTTTGCCTCAGCTTTTGCTGAGTAAATGATTGAACTTGCTCCCATCCATTTACTAATTCTGCTGTAAGGAATTTCCCACCTACCAAACATTCTAAGTTAATGGCGTATCTGGCAACACCCTATTTCATAAAAACCCTGCAAGTTACATGCCAAAAAGATAAGTCTCCTTTGTAATGAATTATTGTTGCATTAGCTAAAAAATAATTTCATGCAATTACTGCTAGAAGAGTCCTTACAAAATAGAATACGGCTTGACAGTGAACACATAACTTTGGTACTTATTTTAGGAGAAAATGTCTGGTAAACAAATATTGTTGATTGGTTGCTTGCTGAAAAATGTTTAAATAAAATCCTGGAATCATGAATTTCAATACGTAGTACAATGGTATTCAAACATAGTAACTAATTTGGGACAACAATTTTGATCCAAATGTGGCGAATAAGTTTGGGCAGACAGAGTAAAGTAATTGAGATTGATCTGTCAAAGTTACCATTCAAGTTGGATATTAGTTTATAGATGGCGCGGCTGAAACTATTTAAACAATTTAATTTCAGTGACACCATCTGTGAACAAAAGAATGAGAGGTTTATCTCCTGCATTATTAAGACCAAATAGTATGTCAAATCAATGGTTTCTAAATGAAAATGTGGGGAAAAATCACATCTCTGCTTCAGATGCATTGAAGAGCTTAAAAAAGATTTATAGGAAAGCTCAGATATCATTTTCAGCTGGACGACGATGTGCTCTTACGATTTTTGGCCTCTACTCGTCCTCGGTTAGTAACTTCTGCCGTTTTCAGCGTTATTCCGAAAATATCTTCGTGATATCTGTTTTCCTCCTGTGTAATAAAAGTAGAACATTTTATGAATTAGTATAGTAAAAATATTTATTTTCAATGTTGCAAATTGTTAAGAGTTGTAGATATTTAAGACCGAAAAACCATTTTAATGTTTTTATTGTGAAACTTTTTACATTTGAGACACTTATTTTTAAATGTGATAAATTTCTTGTGTTTTTAATTATAAAATTGGATTTTAAAATAAAATATTGAAATTATTGAGCTTTTTTCCTTCTTAATTTCAAAGCTATTAGAATTTGATATTGTTTGAAAGACATTTTTGATGTAAAAAAAATCATTTAAAAATGAAACTACTAACTAGACTAATAAAAATGAATCCTCAATTGCATAAACATTCCATGTGACTTTTTAAGGGAAATGTCGAAATAAAATGAACCTCACTTAGAACCTAGTTTGTGTTTTAGGGGGGGCGGAAAGTAATGGATTTTTTTTCAAACAAATGTAAATTTTTACCAAGTTTTTTTTTTTTAAATTAGCTATGTATCAACATCCTTTTGCCATCAGCAATCAAGTGTTCAAATTTACAATCGTAGGTCTAAAAAATTAACTGGTTTTGGAGTAAAATATCTGAAAATAGATGTGAATCAAATTTTCAAGTTTTTGTCTGTCAGAAAATACTACTGCTGTTGGAAGGAAGGGAAATCAGAGGTTGCAATGTTGGAGTAGTGCATTCCAGGGATTGTCAACATGATTATGCAAGACCGCACAGCTGAAAGAGAACCATGGAGAAAAAAGAATTTCGTTTTGATACCTCGCCTACCATACTTACCTGACCATTGCATCTCTTGATTTTCCTTTATTTCAATCGCTATGTATCAAAAAACATGAAAATTTGACTGATATCTAAGATACCATTTCCAGATTTTGCTGCAAAGCCAACTGAGTTTTATCCGTCCCAGATTGAACATATTTGATATGGCAAACTGTAGTTAGCAAAGTTACATCATGTAGAACCAGTGGCCCAGCCAAGGGGGAGTGGAGGGGGGGGGGGGTATAACCCTCTCTTGAAGCTCAAAAATATAGGAACACACATGCAAGATGCATGGACCTAAAATTGCTCTTTTCAGCCTTTAATTTCGAAACTTTCATATGACCCACCCCCTGAAAACTTTCTCACTGCACCACTGTGCAGAACAACATGACCATACACTTGACTTGCTATCCAGATAATGCAGTTTACAAAGACAGTTTATCCTAAACCTATTCTAAGAATGGCAAAGATCAGACTTACTTTTATTACATTAAAAATGTTATTACCTTTGCTCCTTTGCATTTCTTTCACCTTATCCATTATTAAGTTAATTACACATGTATTTAAATCTGTGATACAGTATAAAATTAAGAGTTAAATGATAATCATTTGAATAATTTTGTAATACAAGTAGCATGTGGATCCTCCACAGATTTGATTAAAATTATAAATATTTGAATATTAGCATATACTAAAAATTAGCTGTTAAATTCAGTGTAATTAAAAAAAAAGTCTCACGACCAAACGGCAAGACCTTAAGGGTCACCGATTCGGACAAAATTCTGTATATAGGTTCATTCCCACTAGATACGGTTCCAGGTAGAGCGGTTTGACTGCATAGGCCCTAGTTTGGTTGAAACGATGGTCCAAAGTTGCTGTTTGGCCCCAGAAATGCAATGGCATTTCCATTGAAATTTCAGACTTCGACACTGTGTTCGATGTCCCTACACATATGTCATCTTTTGTTAGTACAACGAGTGGAAGGGAGAACTCTTATTTATTTATGAGCTTTATTTAAGTTACTTGAAAAGTCAAAACGATCTTGTATTTTTGTTTTTGTATGTGCCATGTGCAATAAATTAGAGCTTTTTCTCCTCTCCCAGTTTTTTCATATTATTGTTGAATATCTTTGATAGGAGACGATAAATATCCAGTTAAAGTAAATGTTTTCCTTAGAAAAGGATAAATACTTCTTACTAGCAGAGAACTATTATAAAACGAAAATAATTAGTTTCATTTGCAAGGGATAAATATCCTATAACTATTATTTTGGCATTCAAGTTATTGAAATTAAAAGTAGTGTCCAATTTAAATTTGAGAACCACTTATTAAAAATTGGTATTCACCGTAATTAATTCAAAGATAAGTGCACGGAAATGCCGCATACTGAAGTACAATAGCAGAAAAAGGGGTAAAAATGGGAATTCTAGAGGAAACTATATTGCATTTTTTTGGGTCCGAATTATCAACTTTGGACCTCTGTTGCAGCCGAACTAGGGCCTATGCAGTCAAACCGCTTTACCTGGGCTCATACCTGGTGGGAATTGACATATATCTAGAATTTTGTCTAAATCTGTGACCCTCAAGGTCGTGCCGTTTGGTAGTCAGCTTACTGATACTTAAAAACTGTTTAATTGAATACCTGTAAGCGTTTTATCACATTGTCGACATCAGTTGAAGTTTTATTTCCTTTCTCTTGTATAATAGCACGCAATGTCTGGTTTACGTCTTCTGCCATACTGACATCTCCACAAACATAGAAATGTCCTCTTTCGTGAACCACTTCTTTATATACTGTGTCTGCTATTTCTCGAAGAATGTGCTGAACATATTTCTGCATAAAATAAATAAATAAATAAAAAACTAATTACTAAAAGTGAATTAAACAATGTTATAAATGCCTGAGTTTTCAAAAAAAAAAAAAAGAGTTCATAGATAAAAAGACATTGGACAAACTAATTATTTTTTGATGTCGATTATTTCAAAGGAGTTTTGTATTTAAATATTGTTTATTTGAGTTTGACCGTTGTAATATATCCATGATAGCACCTTACAGCAGATATACTAATGGTTTGTACACTTCTGTAAAACTTTGAAAACTGCTTGACATAAAAAGTTTCAAGTGCTTGAAAACTTTGAAAAACGTTAAAATATGTCTTTAGTCCGTGAATTTCGCAATTTATTTTCAAAAACGTACTAATCACAGCAATTTTTTTTTTTTTTTGAATTTTGAAATTATTTTTGAAAAAATTTATATTACATAAAATATATTAAGTGTATTGCGCTTTTTAGGTCAGTCCAGTCAGTTTGATCATTACTTCCCACAATTTAGTATTAATTCGAATGCATAAAATATTCAAAAAGACCTCAATCTACAATCCCCCCTCCCTCTAAAGAAAAAAAAAATCTTCACTCAGCCTAGTCAGCCAGACTCTTTTTGACAGAATCATTGTTATTTTTTCTTTCTGAGATCGATTGGGATAACTGGAGTTCGCGGGTAATTGGGCTTATTGCACTGTACTTCCAAACAATCATGTTCACACTCAGTGTAAAAGCAGGACAATTTAAAAACTATAACATAACTTAAAATATTTATTTCAAATACGAAAACAACTTATATGTGTAGATACCCCACCAACATGATTTGCAAGGCATTAATACATCTTCCTCACACCCACCACCCCTGTCAAAGGTTTTATTTAAGGGGGAAGTGGAGGGGCCCCGAAACCTTTCCAAAGTAAGTTAAAAACCACTCATTTTGAATAAGTATTTTAATATATTCAAACTTAAATTTGGAAGTTTCCTTTTTACTTTCTTCTATATCTAATATATAGAAGAAAGTATTGGATTCGTGCAAATTTTCGAATTTTGACGGATTCGAACGTTTTGATGTGTGCTGAGTCCATTTCGACCATTTTTGGAAAATGTCTGTCGTGTGTGTGTCCAGTTTTTTGTGGCTGCTCTACAGCAAAAACTACCGCATGAAATCGAACGAAATTCGGTACACATATGTGCCGCTATGTGAACTTGTGCCCATTGGTTTTTGGCGCGAATTCCTCTAAGGGGGGTGGAGCAATGGGACGTTTTTTGAGTTACGCGTGCTTGCTATTCCTCAGGAAGTAACTGGCGGAATCAAACAAAATTTGGTCCATATGTTGCCATTGACAAGAACAGGTGCTGATTCAATTTTGGTGTCAATAACTCAAACGGGGGTTGAGCTTCAGACATTGGGATGGTCGTCAAGTTTTTGCATGTGTAATTTTGTTTTTGTTGGGAATATTGCTTCCTCATCAAGCATGGGGAGGGATCAGAAAAAAAAAAGAAAAATATAGAAGAAAGTTTCGTGATGGCCACAACATACTAGTTTTTTTTGACTAGGGGACCCCCGTTAAAAAGCGTGTTCGCACTAATGTCCAATGCAACGTTTATAATGTCAAAAATTTTTTTTTAAAAATGCGCAGAATATATCTTTTATAATACATTAAATGCACTTAAATATACAATTTAAAAAGTAATTTTTTGTCTTCGTGCGCCTCACAAAACATTTTACTTTGATAACAATCATGTATCGTTTGGGAAAAAGAACGAACAGTTGTAACGCAATCACTCGCAATGGTATACGCCCAAAATGTCGCGGCCAAAATGTCGCGGGCCAAAATGTCGCGGCCAAAATGTCGCCGTCCCAAAATGTCGCCGTCCCAAAATGTCGCCGATCCAAAATATCGCCGGTCCAAAATGTCGCCGGTCCAAAATGTCGCCGGTCCAAAATGTCGCTTGTCCAAAATGTCGCCGGTCCAAAATGTCGCCGTCCCAAAATGTCGCCGGTCCAAAATGTCGCCGTCCCAAAATGTCGCCAGTCCAAAATGTCGCCGGTCCAAAATGTCGCCGGTCCAAAATGTCGCCGTCCCAAAATGTCGCCGTCCCAAAATGTCGCCGGCCCAAAATGTCGCCAGTCCAAAATGTCGCCAGTCCACAATGTCGCCGCCCCAAAATGTCGCCAGTCCAAAATATCGCGGGTTCAAAATGTCGCCAGTCCAAAATGTCGCCGGTCCAAAATGTCGCCGGCCCAAAATTCGCTAGTTCAATTGGTACGAAAAATTTAAATGTACGTCGATGCTTTTCAGCATAAAAGTTGCGAAAGAATATTAATTGCCTTTCAAAGTAAGTTCCTTCAAAAATTCCAAACGTTTTCTCCTGTCTTAATTCGTAAGCATCAGATTAATTCCAGAAAATTAATAGTTTTCAGAAACACATACGTTTTTCTGTACACTATTAAGAACGTAAACATGCGAAAGGCTGCTGCAACGGATTTCTCTTTCTCGTTTAATCTGGTTAATAATAATACTCAAGATGTAAAACAAAGGATCAAGATGTAACGCAAGGATTCAGACAAAAAAATTGGTATGGAAGTAAAACTAAACTGTTCTAAAGGCGAATGAAAGAATAGTGAGGCGCTATGTGAATATGGCAAGAGAATAGGCGGTTTGTATTTTTTGGCGTAATGAAGTAAAAACAAATAACTCCTTCACTCTAGCATATTATTACCTTAGCGACAAGTCAGTAATTTAGGGGATCAGGCGGAATGGCCCCAGACTTTGAATTTTTTTTATATATATACAAGTGGAAGTGCTTTTTATAGCAATCCTATGAAATTTGCATTGGTTATATGCCCGTTATCCTCCCTCTCCCCTTTCACTAGAAAAATTCGAAATCACGGGCCAGGGTGGAAATCAAGTAGAAAGGTATCTTAATGAAATTTAATTTTCTCATAGATTTTTTAACATCACCCTAAGAACTGTAAAAAAAAAAAAAAAAAAAACTGTACGTTTTCAGTGAGATATACGTTGGTTAAAGTAAGATCAAAACTGTTCTGAGACTTTTTCTGGAAATGAAACTGAAGAAGTTTAACAAGACTGCTCGAGACCTTCCTCTGAGAGGACATTTGTATGTCCTTTGCGACCAAAATTTGGGACAGCAAAACAAATGTTTAACAGAGATGACAGATTATTGCCGTGGAAACTCTGTCTTATGAGTAAAATTCTGAAATTACGTCGAAATCTTCACCGTCAAATCTTTTGAAATCAATGAAACCCGTAATTGCTAAAACAGGTGTCTTTCACTCAGATTTTTGAAAAACGACTCTACGCGATGACAAATATTTTCAATTCTCAACATTCATGAAATTTATATATTCGATAGAACATCAAGGGGGACAATTTCAGAACAGCTATTTTATTAGAGGTTTTCAAGAGGATACTTTCATGCTTGCGAAGTAGCGCTTGTCAGCTGAATCACATTTTCCAATTTTAAATAGAAAAGAAAAAATTTCACAATGTAGGGTGAAATAACTGATATCAATGAGATTATTCAGATCAATTTTGACCTAGACTTATTTTTAAAATGAGTTTCAAAAAGTAATAGTTCTAGCTCAATATAGCTTGGTAATTCAGAAAGAAAAGAATACTGATAATAATAATAATAAACAAATAAGTTTTTCCCTCTCAGAAAAAAATACTGTTTTAATTATTGAATTTTTACTACGCAAATTGTATAAGAATGCAAACTCAGTTTTTATTTAACACCCACGCTAGTTAAAGTGCTACAAAAATGAGAGGAATACACGGCTAATTTAGATTTTATTGATATCTTGCTCAACCTCTCATATTTAAACTCAGTATATTTTTCATTGTTTATTTAATTACACTGACTCACGTAAACGATTACGAAACTCAACTTAGAACGAAAATAAGGCTTGTTTTCGTTTCATTTCACTTGTATACTACATTTTTGTATGAATCCTCGCATTACTTCTTGAGATATAGCAGTCACATAAAACGATTAAAAATATTCGGTGATCCATCCTTTTGGGATGACTGAAGCCAAAAATAAATGAGCAACTCGCCCTTTAAGATATACCTGTAGACCAAATTTTGTCTTAACCCTTGTACAGTAGACCCTCGTTTTACGCGGGTGTTATGTTCCACGGAAATGCTGCGTAAATTGAGACCTAATATCAAAAATAGGGAATGGGTTCAAAATAGGGATTAGGTTCCGTAGATAAAAAAAATACTTCATTCTAGTGATGACTAATTGTATGAAAAGTTTAATGTGTACTTATATCCATTTTTATGCATAATATGCATAAAGAAAACAAACTAATTTCGTGTTCTGTTTATGAAGAAGAGCTGGCTATGATAGTCTTTTGGTAGTCATTAAGAATTTTTCCTCTAATTCTTTGCTGAGCATTAACGCATCCATGACCACTTGCGTCATTTCCTTGATAAAATCTTCCTTTACTAACAAATCAGAAAAAAGATTATTTCTATTGTCTACGAATGGTTCAAAAATTTCAATGTGAGCGTTTTTGGTTGTGTGTCACCGGAGTCGGTATCCTCGTTGGTTTTGACCTCCTTTGTCACTCCTAAAAGCTCTTCTTCCAGTGAGTTCTGAACTGTGTGAGTTTAATCACTTTACTTCTATAATGGAAAAAGCTCTGGAACCAATCGCATAAAATGTCTCCAAGGACCCAAGTTCGATTATTAGCACGCCAAAATGCAGTTAGTTACGAGTAATCTGCAATCTATAGGAGCTTGGGTTTTAAAAGAGAGGAAAATGTTACCTGTTTGCATTGCCGCATCAGCGTAAAACCGAAACTCATCTGCGTAAATAAAATAAAGGTGTCAAATCTTCAACCGCGTATAATCGAAACCGCGTAAAATAAACCTGCTGAAAACGAGGGTCTACTGTATCACTTTTTGAGATATATCAGTCACAGATAAAAAAAAAGAAAGGAAAAAAAAACATTCGATTGCTCCACCCTCTGGTGTTATTGGCCCCAAAATCTGTCCCCCTGCTGCTTCCTAACATTTTATTTGATTCCGTTCATCATTTTTTGAGCAATGACAGTCACGCATATCGATGAAAACGTTCAGTTACTCCACTATCTTGAACGAATTGACGCAAAAAAACCACGCAGCTCTAAATCAGATATGGGTACTTGCGGGTATCGTTCGAATTCTTACCACAGGTTTTGACGTAGAATGGCCCCAAAAAATCGGTCACATACAAACGCACACTATTCTTGAAGAAAAGTTTTAAAAAATTTATCGAACGTCAGAACTGAACGCCGTCAGAACGTTTTACAGTTGGTAGATAGCGAGTCACAAGAAATAAGATAACGTAACGCTTGTATTCTATTTGTTTGCTGAAAAACAGCCGAGAGTTGCGAATCAAAACGGAATAATCTTTTTAGAATTCATCAAGAAACTCAGTTAGTTCAGTCCCATTTTTAACGAAGACATTCATTAAAGGCAGTAATCATTTATTCTGCAAATTTGGTGTTAAACAGCATTTTTGTACATTTGCATTTTTCTTACCAACTGAATGAGCGAATTTTGGTTCTACGACATTTTGGACAGGCGACATTTTGGCCCAGCGACATTTTGCACCGGCGACATTTCGGTCCGGCGACATTTTGGGCCGGCGACATTTCGGCCCGGCGACATTTCGGCCCGGCGACATTTTGGGTCGGCGACATTTTGGGCCGGCGACATTTTGGACAGGCGACATTTTGGCCCGGCGACATTTTGGACCGGCGACATTTCGGCCCGGCGACATTTTGGATCGGCGACATTTTGGACCAGCGACATTTCGACCCGACGACATTTTGGACAGGCGACATTTTGGCCCGGCGACATTTTGGACAGGCGACATTTTGGCCGCGACATTTTGTCCCGCGACATTTCGGTGGCGACATTTTAACCCCAAACCCTCGCAATGAGTTTCGCCAACACCGGATAATATTTCACTTGTAGCCTGTTGGAAGTTGGAACCTCCCCCCCCCCCCCCCCAGGACAACAGTGTTTTATTTCATTTGGATACCTACCCCGATGACATAAATTTGACATTGATTCGAACCCCGATGACATGCCTTAAAACGTCACGAAATGAGAACAAGTTTGAAAATAGAAGTTAGATTGTTTTCATAATTTTTCTCCCTGAAATTGTGGCCCATTAGCTCAGTTGGTTAGAGCGTCGTGCTAATAACGCGAAGGTCGTGGGTTCGATCCCCCCATGGGCCAATTGTCATTTTTAGTTTTCCCGTGCCTACTGTCTATTTGTTGACACTTCTTTGTGTTCCACAATGTTGTTTTACTTAAGGGCGAAATTAATATATATTTTTTTAATTTATCGAAAGTTCAGAAAAGAAAGCTGCAAACTTTTTTTTTTTGTTTATAGTTACTGCTCGTTTTCAGAGAAGATCATTACCGAATGAATGCAAAGTTCTCATGACTTAGAACTCTTATTGGCTACTTTTTTTTTAAATACGTTCTGTATTTATTTTTATGTAATTATTTTCGCTCTTTGTTAGCTTTTAATTTTCTACCGTAACTTTCTTTAAACGGCGCATGATAATTTTCTCAAGAAATATTTTTTCATTTTCATTAAGAACAGAAAAATGCATGTCTACATATAAATTTATTTAGTTTTAAAATAAAATTTGGATTGAACAAAATGACGAATGGGTTTGATTACAGGCAGTTTCCCCTCTTCTGCGTTTTGAATTCTCTATGCATCGAAACAAATGTACAAAAATGATTCACAATTTGGTATTCAGTAATTTACATTTAATCACGATTTATTTGACAGGCTGAGGCTGGATATGAGTTGGATAACGGATTTTCTAGTCTTGCAGGTTGAGGACTTTATTTCAGTAATTTCTCAATAGATGGCAGCACTACCATTGATGTTGATAAATACCTGTCGGCCTGGCTTAATGCCGTCGATTCGAAGAAATATTATTCGATTAAGCAGGGAAATTTAATTTACCTTTACTGGTTGACAACTTTTGTCTTGTAACGTAATAATAAATCAATATCTAAGTAATATAAGAAAAAATGTTTTTGATTAAAGAGCGTTTTAAGTAAGTTAAGTAATCTACGAAATAGTAGAATAATTAAGTATATATAATACAAGTACATATGAAAATTATAAATATGTAACTTACAACTTGAGGTATTAAATCTTTGTTTGTAAAACTTTTTTCAGTTCATATTTTTTAGAGAAAGTTCATAATGTAGATTCCTTGCTGAAGGTATTTTGAGAACACTTTTCTAACTTCAATTACCCTGCTTGTTTTACGTAACTAATATTTATCAATTTCTTATCGTCTGTAATTTTTATATTTCGTTATGTTTTTCAGTGGCGGCTCGTGGCTTAATTTTGCGGGTGGGCCCGCTATTATCATGGGCGCCCTGATGGAGGTCATTGTGGCCTCCCAAAAGTTTCTTTATTTGGCGAATTTGGATTTCATATAGCTTTTCAGGCCTAATGTATCTTCTAATTATGTTTTAGTATGTAGTCCGGTCAATTTAGACAATGGAAATAACAAAAATTCCGGGAAAGCTAAATTTTTGTAGAGACCTTGCGTTTAGCATTACAAATAAAGTACCAAAAGTCCCCATCGATCCCATGTGCGCTAAAAAAGTTATTCGGGGTCAAAGGTCAAAATTTTGGGTTTTTTGGATTTTTCTCAAAAACGGTAAGTTTTATCGAAAAGTACCGCAGACCAAAGTTGTAGATCTTAAAATTCTCTATAAAAATGGTCCTTATGATTTTTTTCTCCAAGACCAAACCTTCCCAGATATTGCGTACTCTCAAAAGACAGCCAGTCATTTACAGAATCCCATCTACTCGCGTGGCCTTGAATCATCTGGCTATTCTAGTCCGTGTGGCATCGTTCACGTACCCAGAGGTGCCCGAGAAAAGGCGCACCCCCCTCATTTTCGCGGAAATCCCCCTCAAAAGCATGCCTCCCCCCCAAATGAAAAAAAACCCTCAAAACAATCCCCCTAAAAATTTCGATGGCGCAGTCTGGGCCATGACTCCTTCTGGGGGGGGGGAGGGCACTCCTGACGTACCTGCTTCTTTTAGAGTTAAACGTGCAGTTCGAGTGAATAAACGTATTCATCACAAGCGTCTACTGTTGTTTGTGCTGATTAATATTTAAGAAAAATGTCACAATTTCGCTTTATTTGCAATAAACTTTTGACTGAAGGTGAAACTGTTGTGCTGGGCAGTTGTGGAATGCCAACTTTAATCGATACAAGTCTCGAGAGAAGTTATAAGAATGCTGATTATTTAAGAAGTCAAAGAGTCCGTTACAATTCGCGTGGATTGCAGAAAATCATACACCCGGAAAAATTCAATCTCTGTAGCAACGTGAGGATAATGAGGCTAGTACTTTAAAAGTAAGTCCTCCTCGTACTGTAGCGCGATTAAGTAAATTTGAATCCAGCTTTTGTTTTTAAAAACGCTGCTTATTTTGTGGCTGTAAAGCGGCTGAGGAGGCTGAGAAGAAGAAAACGCAGAATAATGAAAGAAAAATTCATAAAGCAGCGACTAAATCATACTCAAAATTAAAACGTGCAAGAGCAGCTTTTGGACACACCCTCAGAACGATCTTTAGCTAATTTTATAAAGGGATTCTTTGAATGTAAGTGTGGAAACTTTATAAATTTTTCTGCGATAGTTCTGCGTTTTGCTCTTCTCAGCCTCTTCATCCGCTTCCTCGCCACAAAATAAGCAGTGTTTTTTACAACAAAAGCTTGATTCAGATTCACTCCCGCTCTTGTTCGAGGTGGACTTACTTTTGAAGTACTGGCCATGCTCATTAGGATGGATTGAAAAAAATCAAAATCTGATAAACGCTAAGTATTAGCTCGGAAAAGTTGCCTTTTGTAGAGATATTTGGTCCAACAAAAGGATTTCGACCGCAAAAAATATCTTGAGGTGTCGCTCGCGCCTCGAAGTTGACCATAAATGCATAAAAACTGGAAAAAGTTATAATAATTTCATCAAATATCAAAATTCGAAAAATTTGATGTTATCGCTCTTAAGATCATGCTTTTTGTGTAGATTACACATTGCATAAGATCATTTTAATAATAAACTGTATTTTAAAGTTCCACACATGCTTTGAGTCTTGAATTTGACCAATATAGTCTGAATTGAATAACATCGTGTTGCTCCGTACTTAGAGAAAAAAATATTAGAAGTTATCATTTGTAAAAGTTTGCTTTCATATTAATTAATTCTTACATAGATACGAAAAAAAAAGTAATAAAAGCATTTCTTATCTAGTTCTCCACTTAGCAGATAACTTTGGCTCAAAATGTCAAATTTACCTATGATAGAGAACAAAGGTTAAGTATAAAAAAATTTTAAATAATGTGGCTTGCAACAGCCCACATCAGTCACCCTTTGAAACAAAAGACGTTGCTAAAGAAATTTTAATGGGTTTTGAGCCCTCAAACTAACCACATTGATTACAATAAAACATAAGTTTGGCATGCGAGTTGAACTATTTTACTTCTCAAAATTTTCAGTCTTGATTGAAATTGTGGCTTGATGGTATTGTGGCTTAATATTTCTAGATTCTAATATGACTCGAATAAATCCATCCCTTTTTGTTAGGCAGCAAACTGTACCTGACATTTATTTTTCTTATTTTACCTATCGTCTCACTGCATTAGTATGACATGTGAGGTTTTAAGTACCTGACACTTCTTTTTCTTATTTTACCTATCGTCCTCGCTGCTTTAGTATGACATGAAGTTTTGAAAACCCTACTACTCAGTAGGTACGCCACCAAGCAATTTCTTTCAAAGTTTTATCGGAAGTCCCCTTTTTGAAAGAGGGAGCTGCCGAGTTTTACCAGTTCTGCTTATCGATGAGCTCATAGCAGTCTCTCTGCTTCAAAATTGAAATCTGGAATTATACATGTTCATTGTCCATCTTCGAACTGATCGTCGTAATCCGTCTTGAAACAAGTTCTCTGATGATGGTCATCCGCAATGCCTAGTGTTATATTTTTTAGATTCTCAAAGTAACCAGTTTGCAGAACAAGAGCTGATGATCCAAACATAGTTACGATGGCAAGTTTAAAAAATTCGATTGTATAGCAAAAATTTACAATTTCAGATTTCAACTTGAGTTCTTTGATAAGCAGAAGTGGGGAAAACTCGGATCATCTTCTTAAAAAAGGAATATCAGATAAAACATTTAAAAGAAATGGTGTTTTGAGGGCGTAACTACTGAATTATATGATTTCCAATACCTCACGTTATACTAAAGCAGTGAGACGATGCGTAAAATTAGACAAAGAAGCGTCAAACACAGTTTGTTGTCTAACCAAGAGAGATGGATTTTTTTGGAGTCAGATTAGAATCTAGAAAATCTTACTCACAATGTGTCACTAAGGCCAAACATTGTCAGAAGTCAAGATAATAATGCGACTCGCCCAGCCAAACTATGTTTTATTGAATGAAATGTGGTTACAGTTTGAGAGCTCAAAAAACATTTAAAAGTGGGTTGTTTTGAGGGATATTTTTCTCAGTTTTTGGAGGGGGACTCTTGCTTCTTATGAGAGGGGGGGGGGGGACTCCGCGATATTGAGGGGTGCGCCCATGCCCTTAGTAGGTTCGGCCCCTTTGGGTACGTGAACGATGCCACACCGGACTAGAATAGCCAGATGTTATTCAAGGCCATGCAAGTAGAGGGGATTCTGTAAATGATTGGCTGTCTTTTGAGAGTATGCAATATCTGGAAAGGTTTGGTCTTGGAGAAAAAAATCATAAGGACCATTTTTATGGAGAATTTTGAGATCTACAACTTTGGTCTGCGGTACTTTTCGATAAAACTTGCCGTTTTTGAGAAAAATCCAAAAAACCTAATATTTCGACCTTTGACCCCCGAATAACTTTTTTAGCGCACATGGGATCGATGGGGACTTTTGGCACCTTATTTGTAATAGTAAGCCCAAGGTCCCTACAAAAAATTAGCTTTCGCGGAATTTTTGTTATTTGATCACTATTTTTATGTCTAAATTGACCGGGCTAATGTGTGCATGCTTTATTTATATCATTCGGTAAAGTTCGGAGTTTCATTTTGTGAATTGAGAATTAAACCACTATCCTCTCATCCCAAAAAGGTCGGGTTGCCTCTGACGATTGTATAAAGTTTTCACAAGAAAAAGGAAAACAGATAAAATGAAGAGAACTAAGGTGGGCGTGCCAAATAATAAGGCAATGAAGACCAATAACAACCCCCCCCCCCTCCTTTTTCTCATACAGAATAGCAAAAATTAGATTGTGACTGGGATCATGCAGCAGCATTAACTTTCTTTTAAAACATGTTTCGTTACTATATGAGGTAGTGAGAAGCAAAAGGATGTAAGTGGACATTTTCAAGTTTTGAGTAAAACGCGTTTAAAGATAACTTCCCTACGGTAGGCTTTCGTATTTTTTTTTTTTCTGAATCATGCTGTAGAGCAGCACCTACCAGGGCTAATAGTGCTATCTCTTGCCATAAGGCAGAGGAGAGGTTCACCTACCATTTGTACTGGTTATCTCCAAATTTTTAATTTTGCCACTTACATCCCTTTGCTCCTCACTGCCTCATATATATCAAATTACGAAACTGGTAACTAATTTTTCAAGAAACAGTTTACTTAATTACAAATATATTCTTTTTATAAGAAATTTAAATTAGTTTTAATTTTCATTGTGTAATAATTTAGGTTTGCTAAGCGTTAGAATACGCTAGCGTAGAAAAAGGCATGATAATAAGGCCAACACGATTAAGACTTATTACTTTAACCAAATATCGTAGCTAATAAGAAAATTGAAAAAATCTCACCCAATGAATATTATTTTAGGTGCAGCTTTTAATTCAAAAATTTAAAGTCTTATTGTATTAGCCCGACACTGAAAACCGACTGAACCTAAATTCAAACTGAAACTTAAAAATGGCAAACGCCTTTTCGAAAATAAAATGTCCATTCAGAAATTTCGAGAATGCGCTCTAAGTTCCATAAAGAAAAATAAACAAATTAAAATGGACATCCCATGCAATGAAATGAGTGAGAACCAAAAATATTGTAAACCCCAGTACCCCATAGTAACAGCCGTTTAAGATTAAAGAAAAGGAAAAATTGGATTAAATCTAAAGAGAGAGAGAAAGAGATGAGAGAACTTTTCCTCTCCTCGTGGGGTGGGCTCCGAAAATTCTGCCCATCGCCTCCACTGAAACTTGGTATAAGCGACGCGAGACGAGACACATTTCTCCCATTGCTTCTACTATTGCTATTGGATGAAGATATTTTCCGTTGGGGCAGGAAAGGAGCCGGCCCATGGCCCATACGCATCGTTCGGTTCGGGGTGTTGTCGCTTGCCGCTTTCGTTACTGTGGATTTAATGCTCGCAGTTGGTTAAGTTGTGGGCCGCCGTTAAAATGGCCTAAAGAATCATTCTCAAAGCACTGTCGCTATTTGATAGAAAAGGAACACTTTTTTCTTATATAAGAGATTAGTAGAGTGCTAGAAATTTTAAAATCAGTTTTATGCCCTGATTTTATTTAAAACTGAAACACAAAAGGCATTTTTAAATAATCTCATTATGCACTATTTTTTCGGGTAGGCCCGGCCCACCCGGCCATAGTAACGAGCCGCCACTGATGTTTTTACTTCCTTTTACAAAAAGGAAGTATTGTATTCGCGAAAAAATTTTCACTCAAAATTCGGCCTTAATTTCCATTTTGCTCACCTCCCGCATTAATGTTGAGTTTTTTTTTTTTTTTCAACCTGACCAAACGCGGATAAGTGCTTAAGAAGATATAAATACCCGAAATATAAATTTTGACGTTCCCCGAGTTAATTACAACGACTTTTCTCGTGACGTCAGTATGTACGTATGTATGGCGCATAACTCTAGAACGGTATGTCCTAGAAAGTTGAAATTTGGTACCTAGACTACTAGTGAGGTCTAGTTGTGCACCTTCCCTTTTGGTTGCATTCGGGTGTTTCTAAAGGGGTCTTTTGGCGCCTTTTTTGGGAGAAATCATTGTTAATTTCGATGTATACTCAAGTGGTGTTATAATTTGGCGGACACTTGGCGATATATCGCCAGTCTTTTGGTCGCCAACTTGGCGACAAATTTGGCAGATTTTTTTTCTTTCAAATCTCGTTTCAATTTGGCCATTGGTGGTGATATTTAGAGAGTAAACTATTGAATCACATTAAAATTGCCAATAATGGGAAAATGACATTAAAATTAGCGTAAAAAGAAGTTATATGATGCACACATCAGCTCGTTTTTAATTTAATTATCGACTGTCTGTTGGTAATGGCAACCATAAAAGAAACTAGATAGAAAAGTGGAAATGCTTTGATGGAATATGAATGTTGTTTTTTCCCACCCGTTGTTTTCCGAAAAATACTATGTTAAATTTTTACATCAATAATTGCTCTTATTTAAAAAAAATTTAGCGTATTCAAAATTTTTCTCAGCAAAAATATATGCGAAAGTGAATCATTATTATTCGGTTAACCGGGGAAATTATTCGATTAAGCGGGTATCTCTAACGTTACACCTTTGGGGAAATATTTTCGGTTCTGGGAGATATTATTCCTAAAAGCGGGGTATTCGTTTATCCATTACCCGATTAAGCGGGGCTGACAGTATTGGGACGGCGCCATCGCCAAGGAGTCCTTTTAGCCTCCCTGCGCGGCGCGAATCGATATGAATAAAAATAAAGCCAAAACACAGGGGAGGATCTAGAAGGAGTTTCAGTGACGAGTAAAGTAAAATCGTTTTCATAATTGGGGATATTTTACATGCCAATTAATAGTTTTATGACATTCTATAACATTACCTTTTTTATGTATTTTATTAAAAATTATTTCAATTAATTAATTGTATGCTGTTCATCTTTAAAGTGTAAAATTTTTCAAATAAATTAAATTACTTTTTTTTTTTATAGATTTTGTGTCGGTAAATTTTTTGTTTCAATAGAAAAGGCACAACAATGCTGCATTAAAATTTTATACAATAACTTTGTAAGAAGTACAAATATGTAAAACATTTTCAGACACACGTTTTGGAGTTTGCAAAAGGATTCCTTTTACGATGCAAAAAAGATGTGAACTAATGAAAAGCATGCGTTTAATCAGTAAATTTTCCTTTTTTATGTGTGCTTGTACCCATTTAAATTTTCCTGCCAAATGTGAGCGTAACCTTTTCCTGTAATTATTTTTAACTTTGAATCGAATTTCTTTTTTTTAGTTTGTAAGGTGAATCACTACTTAAGCTGCAGCAGTCAGACCCTAATTTAAACGAACCTCTGTTTAACGAGTTTCGCGATTTAGCGATTTTTTTCTTTTCCCCACGACTAAAATTAAGTCAAAAACCCCTATTTACCGAATAGTAAACCTCGAATTAACGAATTATTTTAAAAACCGAATATTCCGAGTCGAGCATCAAGGAAATTGCCAAACATCTATTATTCGGTACTTAGAAATTTCAACTTAACTAGTGAGCGGGAAATATAAGTCGCGGAATGCTGAAAAAAAAAAAAAGTGTACGCTTTCTAATTATGGATATTTTTGCGCAGTTGCTTTTTAGGGGTACATTAGATAAGGTAAGTGCAGTTTTTTGTTAATTTTTTTCACATCCCGATAATTACGAATAACCCCGATTTAAAGTATAAAAGTTTCGGAACCAACGAATTCGTTAAATCGGGGTCCGACTGTACACTGTAAAAAAAAATCCGGAAACGTTTCTGAGTATATCGTGCAGCTGTGGTTCATGAAAGTTTCAAAAACGTTTCTGAGTATTTCGGAATCCTCTTTCTGTAATGTCCAGAAACGTGTCTGAGTATTTCGGAATCCTCTTTCTGTAATTTTCAGAAACGTTTCTGAGTATTTCGGAATCCTCTTTCCGTAATTTCCAGAAATGTTTCTGAGTATTCTGTGCAGCTGTGGTTCATGAAAGTTTCGAAAACGTTTCCGAGTATTTCGGAATTATCCAAACAATTTTCAAAAACGTTTCCGAGAATTTCGGAATCCTTTTTCCGTGATTTTTTTCTAAAATATAATTATTTATTATAGTATTGCATACCATATCAGTTTCAATTCTTTCATATCTAAGAGCAATAATACAAGCAATTTTAGAATCATTCGTGGATTTTTTTTTTTTTTTTTTTTGGAATTTTTAATGACAAATAGCATGGTTAACAGCATAACATATGCCACAGTTATGAATTTTTGAAAAATTATTGAAATAATCTAGCAGTTTCATTCCTAATCACAAAATCGTCGGGGAATTGGAGTGGGGGTACCTTCTGAAAAGTGGGGATTGTTTGTTAAACAATCTTAAAATATTTTCAAGACAAAACTATCAACATATTGTATTTTTAATGCAGAACTTAAAAACATATCTTGTATCAAACTTGATAGCTTTTATCTTCGGATAAAATTTGACAGGACTTACCTACCCTTCGCGTTCCTAAATTCGTTCATCTGAAGTCAATTTCTCTGACGAACAAAGTGTACCGAAAAGTACCAACAGAGAAATTGATGAATTTAAATATGACACCAAGTCCCCCTGCTGGAACCATTCGGGTTGATTCTTCTGTTCTTGCCCTTTTCCAGCTCATCACAAATATAAATACTTATTCAAAATAGGTTACTGATTTTATTTTTACAGTGTGCGCAAAATGCATTATATATTTTATTTATTAAAACATTGAACTCTATTACATGATTATTCCATTTTATATATACGAGAATACCCCCCCCCCCACCATAAGAGTGATGGTGCACCCATAAAATGCTATGAAGCGCCCACCCCCCCTTGAAAAAGCAACATCATATACATTATAAAATCAAAGTATCATATACATTATAAATCAAAGTATCATATAAATTATAAGTCAAATACTTTAATATGGTGTAAAAATACAAAATTATTTTATTAAGTCTTTTTTTTTTGCTTTTGGTAAAATTGAGGCTCGTAAAACGAAAAAAAATGAAGACACTTTTAAATACATATATGTATCTATTTGTTAAATAAATTAATACACATTTAACTAATTTAAAGCGTTTCGCTAATGCAAATATTTAAAGAGATATCGTCATTTAGATAATACTGAAGCACTATGTTCCTAATTACAAGAGATAGTTTTTTTTTTTTTTACTTCATACAATCTAGCTACACTGTTTACAAGAGAATGAAAACATGCAACCTTAAAAACGAACTATCAAACCTGACAATTTGCATATTATAACATTTAATTCATAATGCTTGATACATAAATGTTCAGCCAAATATTAACTGAGATTGACACATAAAAACAAAGTACACAATAACACTTATTTAAATTTGTTTATAATCTTCAATTCATAAATTTTACAGAATAAAACTATACACACTTGCACTTTAAATATGTGTTCTATGTAATGTAAAATATTTTCAAATTGCAATAGTTCACAACGAAAAAATGATACTGAAGAAAATAGTTTTTTTTTTTTTTTTAACGAGATTTATATGAACTAAATCTCTTTAAAGTAATAGAGTTGCAAAGCGACTTACCTATTCGTCGGTGGTGGTCTTTTGCAGGCTTTGGTCACCAAAAAGTTGATTTTTATGACAGAATAAAATTCTGCCAACAAAAATTACCCATTTGGTATAGAAAGAAGAAAAGTATCCAAGAAAAAAGTAAATTACCTACACAAGTTATGCGACGCAATGAATTTAGATGGCGTCCTCTCGGCAGTTATTTGGTTTTTAATTTCAGTTTGTATTCCTTCCGCGAGCATGCGTCGAGAATTTGCACTTCGTACTTAAAAATAAGTGACATAGCTTCAAATTCAATCTCATGACGATACATATGCAAGAAAATATAAGACTTTAAAATTATCTTCAGTGAATTCATGCGAGGAACAAAACTTCTACTAATCCCCTTGATGAGTGTTACTTCGCATACATGAGTCAGCACTTGTTTTCATTGCGTGCTTTCGAAAGTTTCAGTTTAGATTTGCTGCTGGACTATAAAATTGCCGTGTGAGCTGCGCATGCGTCGACTCTTACTTTCTTGCTAAACGGGAAACGTTTTTGATTATAGCAGAAAACTGCGGAGGGCGTACGAATCTGTGTATTACGGAAAACTTTTTTGTATATTCAGAGAGTTTCCGAGAATTTTTACAGTGTAGTTTCTACAAAACCTACAAACTGTTCCTTGGTTTTATTCAAAATCATATCCCAACTTCAAATGGGAAGATTCATTTTCTCAATAGTGAAAGCATTGGTGGCTTCATCAGCTAAGAAAATAAAAGAGCTGACTTTCCCTCACATACTTTTTTCTTATCCTGAACCATCATCTCTTATGTATTGCTAGTGACTGAGGAACTGATGAAAATTTTTTCTCATCACAGGGGGAGGGGGGGGGGGTGAGTCAGCTGACCCTTTTACCCTTCCCTGAATCCGCGCTTGATTAACAAGTTTAAATAGTGGCGACTCTAGCTCTTCGGGGCCCTGGGACAGGCGATTTGTTTTTGTAGGTACCTCACTTTATTGAAGAGAAATTGGCATATTGAAATAAAACATTTATATTAATTACCAAATTAAAATTAATACCACCTGACATCCTGATAGGTTTATTAAGAAATCTATGCTTTTTTTTTTAATGACTAAGAAGATTGTGGATGTGTGAACACATATATACGCGTAGTGAATTTTAAAATTCCTCAATATTTAAATCTTGGATAAATTTTTAGTTTTTCCATGAATGCGGTTGTTTATGAAATTTTAAAAGTATTTTTTCTGCATTAACATGCTTAAAAATGAAGGATTTGACCATTTTTTAAATAATTTGATAAAGTTTAATATTTTTTAACAATTATTTTAATCAGTGCGCAGATTCAATTTCATTTATTACGCTTCTGAACATGACATCACAAGTGATGAAATGCCATTCACTGATGCCATTAGCGCAGAGCGCAATGTTTAATTCTCTTGTTTACTCATAGTGTAATGGTAACGATATGATTGATATCATGCGTAGAGCGCAATATTTAATTCGCTTCTAAATTATCATAACTTGGAAACACGGTAGACAGCAAGCGTCAACATTCATGCACCAGTGGAGTGCGCGAAAGTTCATCACTTGTGACGTCGAAAAGATCATGCCTCATTTGAAAAATCAGACATTAAAAAAAAAAAAAAAAATTAAAAATTAAGCGTCTGAAAAATTAAAGTTTTTCTCCGCTCTATGTAATTATTTTTTGCTCATTCTATCAACTTCAGTGATTAAAAGTAGTTTTTTTGACTGATGGGAAAACCCCCATTCTTTGACTATTTTCTTCACTTTTAGCCAGTACGGATCCAGAAGTTTCTCAATGAGGGGGCAACAGACTTTTTAAACTAACTCTTACTACGAATCTGGTTTACATATGCCTGGGGAGGGGTTAGCATCATTTTATCTAAATTAAAAAACAACTAACATATAGAAGTTTATCCAAGGAGGTCTTGGAATCAAATCCTTCCCATCCTCTTCGAAATGTTCTAACGTTTCAACTCAACCCCCCCTCCTCGAAATATTATTCCGGAATTATTAGAACTTCGATTTCGTAACAATTCCAGGTTAATGTTTCAAAACCCCATCTTCCTAACATCATCGAAGATCGCTTAAAACTACTTTTTTGAACTTCCGTTTCGAAAAACTACCGGAGGAAAGTCGCTGAACCCATTCTTTCCCCTAACTCTAACAGAGATCGAAATGTCTACAATCACATCTTTAAGTCTTAAATTTTGCAAAATGCCTGGGGGAAGGCCTCCAGACTCCTCCTTTTAACATCACCGAAGATCACCTGAAATTGCCTTTTGGAAACTTAAATTCTGAAACGTCTCCGGGAGGGAGATTCGAGCTCCACCTCCTTTCCTTGACGTCATCAAAGATGAAATACACGTACGTTTTGGAAAACTAGATTGGAAAAATTGCCAATGTAATGTTCCCTCAAGGGAAAGGCGATCGCCCCCCCATCGCCCCTCTCTTGTATCCGTCTTTGCCGAGTGATTTTTTTCTGCTTCCGTATTCGTAAGAACACTTCCTGGAGTGATATTTTTTCATTTTCAAATGCAAAATGGTGGAAGCTTCGGTAACAATTTTGAAGGATGTGTCCAAGGACGGATACAAGAAAGTGGCGATGGGGGCGATCGTCCCTCCTTTGATAAACCCTGCACCGGCAATGTTTCCAAATTGAAGTTCTAAAACGCATGTGTAGGCTATTTTTGACGACGTTAAGGAAAGGAGTGGAATTCGAATCTTCCTTCCGAAAACTTTTCGGAGTTGAAGTTTCAAACTGGCAATTTTAAGCAATCTTTAGTGATGTTAGAGGAAGGGGTTGTATCCGGGCATTTTTTCAAAATCTAAGCCTTAAAAAACGCGATTGTAAACATCCCAGGTAGTGTTATTAGAGTAAGGAATAGGTTCAGTGACGTTCCTCCAGTGAGTTTTCAAAACTGAAATTCCCAAAATGCAATTTTAGACGACTTTGATGATAGGGGGAAGGGGTTTCAAAATATTTCCCGGAATTACTACGAAATTGAAGTTCTAGCATGCAATTCTAGAACACCTCTTTCAACGAAAAAGAGAAGGAATAGTTTGGGGGACCTCCCAGAATAAAGTTTTTTTATTGTGACAGATTAAAAAAAAAAAAAAAATGAAAAGAAAACAAAATTATTAACTGAGAGGTTTTTTTTCTCATTACTTGGTACTAATCCTGGGTGAAGTTTGAATATGCTTTTCAGAAACCGCGAGCCATACGCTGGCCATTAGTGTTCTTTTCCACAACATAAAAATGGTATGTTCAGTGCTCTTTTATTGCTTTAATTTCAGAATAAGACTTACAATATTTTCCGTAGTGCACTATTGCTATGAAATCAAATAACATGATAGGAGTAAAATCTTTGTGACACCAATATAAAGGTTCAATTTTTTAGCTGATTATTAACCTAACAAGATACTGAGTGAGGACTACTCACAGTTAAAGGAGACTTGTTAGATCGTAAAACATAAGTTGGAAAAATACTTGGGAACATAAACATAACATAAGTTGCATCCCAATAAATATGTTTTTAGACCTTCAATGTCGAAAATTTCTGAGCAATGGGGTTTCAAAACATTTATTCCTCCAGCGAAGCCTCAACATATAGCTTAAAATTTGGGTTTTAAAACTTTAATGTCAAAAAATTGTTAGAGAAAGTCTTCAAACTCCGCTCTTTCATTTAGCGTGATCGTTAGAGTTCTGAAAAGATTGCCACAAATTGAGCCTAAAGTTTTCAATTTTAAAACACTTCCAAAGGATATTCCTAAAGTGGGAGATTTCTCTCTAACCTAATATCTCAGAGGGTAGCCTCATGTTGCTTTTCAAAAATTTTAACATCGATAAATTTCCAGGAAGTGGCCTAGAAATCCCCCCCCCCCTTTCCTTAAGATCTCAACTTATAGATTGAGCTTTAGCTTTTAGAAAATTCCACGAGACACCTCCTCTCTGCTTCCCGTAAAATAGACTAAAATTGACGTCTGTTTCAAAAAACATTTTAGAGGCTGTCCTCTTCTCTTTCCACTATAGTGCCTTCCACTGTCGTTATCAAAATATCCTAAAATTGCGTTTTTACACTTCAATATCGAAAAATTTCCGGAGGTTCATCGGATCCCCTAATGTCGCTAAAGTGAGCAACTTCAGTTTTAAAACAATTTAGTCAAGTGATCTTATTCCTTTTCCCTTATGTTTACCAAAAATTGCCTAAATTTGTTATTTTGGCTTCAGTTATTAAAATCCTCCCAGGAGAGGACTTTGAACCTCTCTTTCTCCCTTCTCTAACTTCTTCTCCAGACTAAAACTGAGTTTTTAAGATTTCAATTTATAGAATCTTCCAGGGAAGAACACCGGACCTCTCACCTCTATCCCATTGCAGACATTGCCAAAGACATTACGAAATTTCATGTTAAAATCATGTAATCTTTTTTTTTTTTTTTAATGCACTCTCATTCTGTTTTTGTTACCCAAATTAAATGCAGTTATTCTGTTAAGGGCTCCGCCAAAGTTCTGCAATCGGGTCTCGCATTCGCTAAGGCCGGCTCTCGATACCCACGAGTGCGTCCTTGAGTGGATACGATCATTTTAAATTGTATTTTTGTTTTTTAGGCCTTATTAGCAGACAGGCCTTATTACGCGACCCCATCTTACATACTTTTCGTTAGGAATGATCAATCTCGGAATCTTTTGCTCATAAGCCCGTCTCATTTGCAGTTTATCTTTGAACAAAGTTCGAGTGCAACGAAATAAAATATTAATCTTTTCCGCTAGTTGTGTTCACGTAATTTGATAATTTTATCCTACTATTACAGCAGTCGATGTTTTTTTTCATTACAGAAGTTACAAGAGCTCCTGGTCCAAACTCCTTTGTGAAAATGATTCTCTCCCATCTTCAAACATTTTGTACCATCTTTTAACTGTGCTATAGTTAAGAACAGACTGCTCATACACTTCCTGTAACAACCTATATAGCGGAGGGTGACCCAAAACGGGTAGGTTTTAAAAGAACGCTCGAAAATTGTAGTTTTTGGATTATTATCGCAACAATTACGGTTTTATTTCCTAGCAGGGTTCTTGAATTTCAAAATAAAAAGTGATTTTTGTATTATTTCAAACACAATATTTATTTATTATCAAACTTTATAAACATTTGAAAAACCCGCTTTGACTTACCAGGGAGCCCAAAGCGGGTAGTCTTAACTAATTGTGGATTGGTACATTTACCAATCAAATATGAAGTTATAAATGATTAAAATAGTTGACTAGCTACCTGCCATTTTATAAAAAAATGTCAAACTGTTGTACTTATTCAATTTAAAGTCAGCACATTTGTTTGTAACACATGAAGAAATAACTGATTTAATTAACAGACTAATCAGTTGCCATCCTAAAAAATAACTTTTAAAGTTGTACTTAACCTATAGAAATAAAAAATCTAAGTCAGCACACGAGTCAAAAAATTATAAATAAATATATGATTAAATCATATACCCTCTTTTCCCGACCCGTACGATTTTTATTTCAATAATTATAATCGTGAATTTAAAAAAAAAAAAAAAAAATCGAGATGACTATCGTAGTTTGTTGGTGGAATAACGTCAGAATAATGTAATATTATGGACAATCAAATAAAAAATTAAACTGGTCTTCGACTAATCACAAGTTACAAAACTGTATTTTTTTTAGAAATGTGTCGCTTTTTTTAAAAAAAAATTCAAGCCAGGTTGCGCCATGCCGCTTCACTGCTGCTTCGCTGGGGACTGATTAAAACTCGGGGATGTTCATGTAAACACGATATGCATCGTGTATGTATCGCCACTTATGGGGCATTCGAAGGCCTATCCGCTTTGGGCCCCCCCCCCCCCCCACTTCAGATGGTGATTTTTGTGGGCGAAAATAAAATTTCATTGGAGCGTTCTATTCGCTCACCGTGTATATCACTTACATTTTTCCGCATGCGAAAACGAATCAAAATGCGTTTCGATGGCTGCCAAGTTCACATTACTGATGTCAAAGTCTTTAAACTTACACTATCTATTTTCAACTTGCTCCATTACACGTACGTAATTAGTTTTCTTTGATTTGACTTTTAATTTATCTGTAAAAAAAATTATGATCAGTCTTTATTATATATATTGAACAATATTTTAAGAAGTGAAACAGCTTGGCAGTGTAAAACATTTCTTGTTCCACTTCATATTTCTAAATGCTTTGAGAAGTATCACACGTTACAAAATTATTAAGTTGTTATTTTACAGCATTACTTTAATCAATTATGAACCGTTTTGAATGGTATAAAGCAATGCAAATTTCAAAATAAAACGCCCTGTTTCTGAACTTGTACATGAATATTCACAA